>NC_134484.1:437308684-437553881 GCF_040206685.1 Ascaphus truei | reverse complement strand
AATGGCCCCTTTAAACAGATTTATAAATAGTACAATAATACATTAGCCCTGTCCTCTATTGGGGGCACTGAGAATTCGAAGAGATTGGGGTCTTCTCTAGATAGTGTGTTATGCAAGACCGGTTTCTACACGTCCCCAGGGGCCTGACCACTTCCTGGGGCTAACACCAAGGGCCCTATGCAGTAAAGGTCCATAAAAAAATTGCCGGGCCATTTAAATAGCCGTTTTTGTGAGCGTTGCTATCACGGTATTCAGAAAGTGTCGATTACCTGTGATAGCAAAATTCCCAATACGGGCGAGTTGCCGCCGGCGATGGATCGCCTCTCTGAAAAGGCCTTACCCGGCAATTCCTTTCTGCTGCAGAGAGAGCTGCTCATAGAGAGCCGCCTCTCCCAGCGGAAATCTTGCCTGAAATTTATGTTTTTTAATATACATTTTAATACTAGAGTAGATGACCAGGGGGTCTCCGGAGCAGAACCGCATTGGTTTCAGGTCCAGGGACCCCCCTGCTTCCCAAGATACAGGCCCTGTTATGAAATGTACCGGTCACGTGACGCGAGACATTTCCATGCATAGTAGATCCTGGCACCCCATAACGGGGCCTGTATCTCGGAAGCAGGGGTCCTCGGACCTGAAACCAACACGGTTCTGCTCTGGAGACCCCCTGCACATCTACACTAGTCATTTAAAATTAAATTTAAAAATATTTAGTAAGCATCAATACACAACCCACACCCTGTGCCCCCCATAAAACCATGATTTATTTTTTTACACCCATGATTAATACCACAGGCCGGCTGGGGTCCCCGGGTGTTCCCGATGGGTGTCCACAGGCCTCATAGTGCACCCCGGGGGGTGCCCACTGGTGTCTGGGGGCCTCTGAGTGGTCCCCGCTAGGCTCCATGGCCTCCAGGTGATCCCAGCTGGCCCCAATGGGGTCCACCGGTGTTCCCCGCAGGTGTATGTGGGTCCCTGGGTCATCCCCATGGGTGTCAGGGGCCCTCGGGTGGTTCTCACGGGTGTCTGGGGGCCCTTGGGTGGTCCCTGCGGGTCCACGGGGCCCCCACAGCTCCGGAGACCTTCTGCACAGCTACACTATGAATGAAATGTATATTAAAAAACATAATTTTCGGTTGAGATTTTCGCTGGCAGAGGCGGCTCTCTCAGAGCAGCTCTCTCTGCAGCAGAAATGTATCGCCGGGTCAGGCCTTTTCACAGGGTCGATCCTGGCAGCAAATCGCTCCTTTTGGGAATTTTGCTATGAACGGTAATGAAGGCTTGCTGAATACCGTGATAGCAAGGCTCCAAAAAACGGCGATTTAAATGCCCTGGAGATATTTTTTATGAACCTTTACTGAATAAGGACCGTAGTATTTAGTTGAACAAAGCTTTGTAATATGCTTTAAAGTGCTAGACATCTTTTTTTCATCTGTGATAAATAAAACAATTTGGAAGGGATTCTGAATAAAAATAATTTATTGGAAAACAGCATCATTTTGTTTAAAAGTTTGCATGGCAGTCAGTAAATTTGTTGCCACATGTTCTTAATTTGAGGCGCAAGACAAGATACTGACTTTCAGGTTTCCATCAGTGAATTCACAGCACCATTAGGTGACAGGGGGGACAGGGTGTGCGGAGATAGAGAGAGAGAGGGAGGGAGGGAGAGAGGGAGAGAGGCAGACAGAGAGAGAGGGGTGGGAGGGAAAGAGAGAGAGGTGGGAGGAGAAAGAAGGATTGGGATACAGAGTGAAGAGAAATGGTGGGGGAGGGGGAAGAGAGTGGGGATGAGAGGTGGGCGAGAGATGTAAGAGAGTGAGCGAGAGTGGGAAATGGGAGGACAAAGAGGAAGGATGGGAGAGAGGGGGGGTTTGGGGGAGAGAGTGAGGGAGGATTTGGGGTGAAGAGGGTGAGGGACGTTTTATGGGGAGACAGTGAGAGAGGGTTTTTGGGGGGAGAGGGAGGGTTTGGGGGGAGAAAAGGAGGCTTTGGGGGGAGAAAGAGAGGGGGGGTTATTTGCGGCATGAGAGGGGGAATGGAGAGGGGGAGAGGGTGAAAGAGTGGTGGGATGGGGGAGAGAAAGAGGGGAGATGAGGAGAGAGGGTGTAGCGATGATGGTGGGAGTGAAAGGGGGTAGGGGTAGTGAAAGAGAGAGTGTGGTTTATGGCGATGGGGAGATAAATGGCAATGAGCAGGTTATACGATTATGATATGTATTTCCCATTGCCACCCGGCATCTCTACTCTGTGTCTAGCCAGATAAAAAGGCTGTTATTAAATCTGCTGTTCCTAATTAATAGTTGAGCTTTGATTTGCTACTTTTTAAAGAGAGGCTGTTAAAATGTTCCCATTTATACTTAAAAGCTACTAACAGGATCTGTTAATACTAAAGTGAGGTTTTTTTTTTTTCAAATGAGCCACTTGCACTAAACTGCTATTGACATGATCTGTCAATATCATTCCTAGAAAGACTGGATTGAGATCCATAACCAGACTGGTCTAAAACGGGGGGTCCAAATAATATTGGGTGATTCATAGGTGAACATAGAAGATAAGCTTTTCTCATGGTATACTGTAGCTAAAAACCTGTTATGTTGTTTCAAGTATCAATACCATGAAATTAGACAGCTAAAACCTGTCCTGTTTTTCAATTACACAAGGGATGCTATGAGATACAAATATTCCTTTTTATATTTGAAAGGCATGACCTCTATGAAACCAAGTTCTGCGTTATAAGTGTAATGGTGTTTCCCACACCCAATCGCAGATAGGGGCCATTACAGGGTGAGTGGTGCATATACCTGCTGGCAACAGGAGGGCTGAGTCGTCCGCCTATGGTAGTGGGGACACAGAAACAGGCTTCTGGGGTTCATACCCCACATATTTTCAAAATAGTGCAGCGCCTCCATCTGCTGTGGACTCCCGGAACTGAAGGTGATCTCCCACGGTAGAACTTATTACCTCTCCTCCCAGTAAGGTCACGCACCAGGCAAGAGGTATATTGCAAACAGGAATGGGTTTATTACTACACTCAGTTACACAGCAGTCTTCTGCTGGATACAGTCTCTCAAATCAGCTATCACTGAAGATGGTCCCTGGACAGTCACTACAAGCCAAGGGCACACGTAATCATCCTAGCTCTTCCCCACCTCCCTAGAGAACGCGGAGGTATGGTCCACACTCACTCTCCCCCGGAGGGAAGAGCACATGGGAAGGCCTCAATCTCAGGCTCCCAGTTGTGTGACCTTCCTTCCTCAAGTGGAAAGGAACAACTCCTAACTTTAGGGCGGTCCTGCCCTTAAGTACAGCGAGATGGCGGGCGCCCCGTTGTCCCAGCTACAACAGGATGTACCACCCCCTGCTGTCACTCAAGTGCAGTACCCCATACCAACTACTGGCAGCTTACTGGGTTTACTGCCAGCCCATTGTGTACAATAGTAGCAGGGGGTACCCCGCTACATAAGTCACAGACCAGCCAACTCAGGGATTATTCCCATTCTGAATCCTCAACAAACCAGTTCTACCATCTCAACCACTTACACTCTATCTGTGTAGAGTGTATAGAACAATGGAAACAACCCCCTTTTCCACCAGTGTGTGGAACAATGCTTTTATTTTGTGTCTAAACATCAATACTTGTCCACCACACCTCCTATTAAGGATTTTTTATTAAAAGTTAAGTTTTACTCATAACCAATTTATCATTTGATTTGAGTGCTGCTTCAGAGCAGCTATTTTATTTTCTTTGCAAGTATTTTACAGTTTCATTACGCTCCTTCATGCACCCTATCAACAAGACACTAGGTTGCAGCAAGAGCTTCCCTGCCCTACCCCCATTTTCTCCTGGTTTTAGAATACAGTATATAAGAGATATGAGGGGGTTAATTAATTAAGTGAATATGTTAAATTTTGAAATGCAGCCTTCCTTTTTTTAAAGTGTACAAAATGTTTGTTAGCCCTATTTTTTACTGTCTACATGGTATGTTATTTCAGCTTTTTTGAGCATGTAATTACTTTTATTGGGTAATAGGTGGATCTTATGATCAGTAATCATTTATTCTCTTATTGTTTTTCCAAGAAGTCAGATATGTTTGCTTGGTAACCAAAAATGAACCCTGCGATAAATCAGTACTATAGTTCTAAGAGCTGCTAAAACGTGGTCTTTTGACGTAAGACAAAGTAAAAAGCTGGGGTTGGAATGCATCCAGTTTCCCACTTTTAAAAAGTGAGATGTTTTTAATGGCTTTCCTTGACGTTCTTGCTCGCAGTCTTGGATTTACTGAGGCAATATATGACTTCCAAAGCCAACTGTTGAATAGTTTCAAACAAAGATTGTAATATTAGATGTAAATATTTTTTTGTATCCCAAAAAACATTGTATAGTGTATGCTTTTACTGTTTGATATGTTTGATAAAAGTTTTTTTTTAACGAAATGTATTGTAAAATTTCAAGTTTATGCATTAACAAATGGATGGAGAGGGAGTACTGTAGGTGTTATGATACCTTTTATTGGACCAAGAAGTAGTTGAAATCTTACAAGCTTTTGAACCTCTCAGGGTCTTTCATCGGGTACGGCAGAAATACAGAACTGCAATATTATATACAGTGTTTGTAAGAGGGATGTCTGGTTGGATGTTGAGAGGAAGTGGGAAATTAGTTTTACAGGTGGCCTAGTGTGAAAATTTAAAGTAGAGACATAGGATGCTATTCTGTATTGAAATGTAAAGGCGGCCTAGACAGTAAGGAGGCATGATGGGGGAGTTGAATTGGACAGGAGAGTGTATGAGTGTACATATCTATCTATATATAAACCAGCAATAACAATTTGTATGTCTGGTCATCTATATAAAGAATGTTATGTGCACACAGATACAGACTCACATATACATACATATGCTGCACATATATACAATACATACTGTATATATACAAATATATATATATATATATATATATATATATATATATATATATATATATATATATATATATATATATATATACATACATACATACATATTGTGATGCCTGTCACGTTGCGGGGTCTGGTGTCCCATGTTCAAGGCAGAAAACTCTATATTTCAATATACAGGGTTTTATTTATTGGGTTAAACAACACAATAATAGGTCCACTGTCCCTTAGTGAAAGCAAATCATAAATATAACACCTATATACATGTAGCCCCGGTATCCCTCAGGGGATTGTCACATGCTGCAGATTAGCCAATAGGGCGGCTGCAATTTGATAGATAGGAGTAAAGTAGCTTCAGAGGCTGCAGTTTACATGTTGCTAGGCAACCAGTGAAGCTGTGAGATGATGACAGTTAAGACAGTGTTTGAAGAGTGTCAGTTGGAGCTTGGAGCTGGATGAGTTAGGGTGTGTGTGTGCAGGGAGCAGTAGCCCCTGGTACTAGGCCTAGTTACCCCCTAAGTCCCAGGTAACTATTATCCTTGCCCCATCTTGTGGTACTTTAGGGATAAGCCTTAAGTAAGGAATCTGCCCCTTTAGCTGTTTGATTAGACCAGGGAACCGCTCATCTGCTGCGCTGCCTGATCACTGGGTCTCGGAGCAGACCCCCTCTAGATAGAGACTATCTTCACTGAGGACTCCGCCACGCAGTGACTGCGGCCTGCGGACTGGAGACGGACCAGCCCCAAGGTATAGACGGTACGGTGTACAGTGATATTATCCACGTCGGAATTCACCCCACGCGTAGGCGGACGGCACGTCGGATCAGGTGGATCCGATTCTGTTATACCTCAGTAGGTGCCGGAGCCCCGGGTAGGTACCTATAGTAGTGCACGAACACTCCACGGGTCTAAGGACCTGCGCTGCGGGGACTTCCACTCTCGGTGCTTCCTTACCTTTTCCCCCCGCTGCCTCTAACCCCCAGCGGCATTCCCCAGCCTTCGGCATTCCCCCTGCGGCTGTCTCATCACTTCCGGGTCGCGCGCGTCACCCTTACGGGCGCGCGCAGACCCAGGCCTCTATTTACTGGCGCTCGGAGCCTGGTTCCGCCTCCTCCATTCCGGCACGCAAACCGGCGCACTTTCCTGCCCCTGCTCCATCTGGTCCGCCCCCAGGCTTCTCTCTCCTATCAGGTCTGACCCCTGGACCGCACCTCCGCTCCTCCCTTTTCCCTGATAGGTTCTAGCCCACTATTTAGCCTGGTCTCTCCATTTCCTCCTTGCTCTGCATAGCTTCTGTACCTTGGTGCTGTCTGCTTCTGCTTTGCTCTCTTGTGTTTCAGTCCCTGTTCCTGTTCCTGGATACTCTGCTGATACCCTCCCTGGATTTCAACCTTGGCTTTGGACTTGACCACGCTGCTCTCTGGAACCCTTTGGATTTGGCTTTGGACTCTCTACCTCATTGTCCTCTATATCCCTTGGACTCGGCAAACGGACCACTACTACACAGTTCTCTCCACTTCCGGCTTACGGACACTCTACCACGCTGCTCTCCCATCACCTTGACCATTGGCTTATGGACTTAACCCTTCTACGCCGGAGTTGGCAAGTACTGAACTCTTTCTATTTTTGTTCCCTCGACCAGCTACGCTACTACCACACTCCGGCCGCTCCCCCGTTTACAGTTAGGTATGTGGTATTTGTCCTTTCCACCTCAGTCCCGGGGTCTCATCTGGCTTGTGGGTAGGCCGAGCGTTACAACGGGATAGCGCTATCTCCAACACTGTGGGTGGGCTTGAACATAAGGGACATCAGGGAATTGGTGCCCAGCACCCAGGTACTTTGAGGACACCTATGTTGATATGTGGGTGGTGAACTTCTATACATATAGTTATATGCCTATTACTGTGTGGTACAGAGTACCAAGGTTATTAGTTATAGTAAAACGGTTGCTAGCATATATATTGTGTGCCTGCATTATTATTATTATTGTTCCTGTAAGAGGACCATCCCACCCATTGGTAACCCTTACAGGTGGAGGCGCTGTATCCGAAGAATCAGATAACCCCAGGCTCCCAGCGGTGGAGGTTCAGGCCTTCTGTGAGTCTATCATGTAACGCACTACACACGGTAACACAGGTGTATTTCCACACAGGGTTCCTATCTGCGATTGGGGGGGGCAAACTGTGTTACATACATATACATATATATATATATATACATATATACAGTGTTCGACAAACCTATACATTTGCTCGCCCCGGGCGAGTGGATTTAACATCGTGGCGAGCTCCTATTGGCCCAAGCAGCATACGTTTGGTACTAGGTGGCGAGTAGATTTTTTTGTGTGGCGAGTAGATTTTTTGGTGATTTGTCAACCACAGCATATATACATATATATATACAGTCATGTGAAAAAGAAAGTACACCCTCTTTGAATTCCATGGTTTTACATATCAGGACATAATAACAATCATCTGTTCCTTAGCAGGTCTAAAAATTAGGTAAATACAACCTCAGATGAACAACAACACATGACATATTACACCGTGTCATGATTTATTTATCAAAAATAAAGCCAAAATGGAGAAACTGTGTGTGAAAAACTAAGTACACCCTTACTGCTTCCATAGGAATTAAGATGCTAAGTAGCAGACAGGTGCTGCTAATCAAATGCCCTTGATTAATTGGTCATCAGTAAGTGTGACCACCTCTATAAAAGCGAAGTTTTAGCAGTTTGCTGGTATGGAGCATTCAGGTGTGTGTTAACACATGCCAAGGAGGAAAGACATAAGCAATGATCTTAGAGAAGCAATTGTTGCTGCCCATCAATCTGGGAAGGGTCATAAGGCCATTTCCAAACAATTTAAAGTCCATCATTCTACAGTGAGAAAGATTATTCAAAAGTGGAAAACATTCAAGACAGTTGCCAATCTTCCCAGGAGTGGACATTCCAGCAAATTCACCCCAAGGTCAGACCGTGCAATGCTCAGAGAAATTGCAAAATAGCCAAGAGTTACATCTCAGACTCTACAGGCCTCAGTTAGCATGTTAAATGTTAAAGTTCATGACAGTATAATTAGAAAAAGACTGAACAAGTATGGTTTGTTTGGAAGGGTTGCCAGGAGAAAGCCTCTTCTCTCTAAAAAGAACATGGCAGCACGGCTTAGGTTTGCAAAGTTGCATCTGAACAAACCACAAGACGTCTGGAACAATGTCCTTTGGGCAGACGAGACCAAAGTGGAGATGTTTGTCCATAATGCTCGGCGCCACGTTTGGCAAAAATCAAATACAGCATATCAGCACAAACACCTCATACCAACTGTCAAGCACGGTGGTGGAGGGGTGATGATTTGGGCTTGTTTTTGCAGCCACAGGACCTGGGAACTTTGCAGTCATTGAGTCGGCCATGAACTCCTCTGAATACCAAAGTATTCTAGAGTCAAATGTGAGGCCATCTGTCCGACAGCTAAAGTTTGGCTGAAATTGGGTCATGCAACAGGACAATGATCCCAAGCACACGAGCAAATCTACAACAGAATGGCTGAAAAAGAAAAGAATGAAGGTGTTGCAATGGCCCAGTCAAAGTCCAGACCTCAACCCGATTGAAATGCTGTGGCAGGACCTTAAGAGAGCTGTGCATAAACAAATGCCCACAAACCTCAATGAACTGAAGCAACGTTGTAAAGAAGAGTGCGCCAAAATTCCTCCACAACGATGTGAGAGACTGATAAAGTCATACAGAAAACGATTACTTCACGTCATTGCTGCTAGAGGTGGTTCTACAAGCTATTGAATCATAAGGTGTACTTAGTTTTTCACACATGGCATCTCCATTTTGGCTTTATTTTTGTTAAATAAATCATGACACGGTGTAATATGTCATGTGTTGTTGTTCATCTGAGGTTGAATTTACCTAATTTGAAGACCTGCTAAAGAACAGATGATTATTATTAGGTCCTGATATGAAAAACCATGGAATTCGAAGAGGGTGTACTTTCTTTTTCACATGACTGTACCTATATATATATATAATATATTATATATATACACACACACAGTCATGTGAAAAAGAAAGTACACCCTCTTCGAATTCCATGGTTTTGTATGGAATATATATATACATATTGTGATGCCTCTGTCATGTTGCGGGGTCTGGTGTCCCATGCTTAAGGCGGGAAACTCTATATTTCATTATACAGGGTTATTTATGGGGTTAAACAACACTCTTTAGGAAGTATGGCTTGGGTTAACATTATAAAGGTGAAAGATTAAAGCACAAATTCCACTTTAAATTGAAAGATGGTAATTACCAACTGTAGTGACAAAATTGTACATATGAAAAAATAGAATATGTCACAGTAATTGAAACCATAGGGGTAATGCAGCTCCAAAACCAAAACCTTTTCCTATTGTCTCAGAAGAAATAGGCACAGGATAGTGAGCGCAAATACTACCAGGTATATACAAAGGTAAAGAGAAAAACACAGCCAGCGCTCAAAAATGAAAATTTAGAAAAAGAACACTTTCTCCCACGCACATGATGTAAAGTAAATGCAGGCGGTATGAGGTTAAACCTCCTTAATCCATATAGTGGCAGGAACCCAATTGGTGTGGGTATGTAAGCAATAGCAGGGAAAGGGGACCACGGTCAAAAATCAGGTCAGACAGCAAATGCTCCACTCATAGAATTGAGAAAAAACAGACCATAGAACAGATATGCAGTTTACTTAAAAATACACAGAAAGAAAAAGACATAACACTCCCAGTGGGCGCTATATCTCTAGCATTGAGACCACCCTGGGTCCAGAAATCATCACGACGCACACCAGCCAAGTTCCTTCCTCCGCACCGAAGGGATGACATCACTTCCTGAAGCATCACCGTCAACAGGAACCAGGGAAATCAGGTGTTGGTCTTTCTGCATCTCAGGTTGTCTGATACTGCTCCACAGCCCTACACGTGTTGTTCCGTAGGAACTTCCTCATACAGTACGCTATGGGGTAACCTTAGCAAGGTTTTAGGTAAAGATTAAAAAGCCAGTGTGGATAAAACATGCATTACCTTGAAAATGGTACCCTGGGAAAAACAGTAATCACCGGATTATATTGAAATAACAGTATGGGAGCTCAGTCAAATGTTAAAAACAGAAACCTACACCACGTTTTTTTTTTTTTAACTTGAATTTTTTATTCAAATAAGGTTCAGATACAATTATAAGATAGCATGAACATATGCAACGTGTATATGGCTCATAAAATCAACAATAATATTACTCTGCGTTGGGAATAACAACAAGACAACACAAGACAAGACGGACTATGACAAAACACGACACCACGTAACTTAGCAACTTTTTCTCATAAAGACTATACGTAACATACCATAGGGTGGGTAAGGGGGGGAAGACTGTGAGAGGGGGATTAGGGGGTCGGTAAGAAGAGGCAGGAGCATAGGGAGGGGGGCACTGGGGGGAGCCTCATCAGCTGGAGCATCCAGAACCTGCCCGTCAGAGCGTACTATCATGCCCCTAGCAACTGACTGACTTCGAGCCCTATTGCTTTTATGATAGGTGGACTCAGCGTGGGTATGGGATACTCTCTGATCCAATCAAAGGAGAATGCATCTAGAACTATCAATGCCATATTGTGGCACGCTCCAACACCACGTTTTTTAATGCAGGTTAAAGGGAGAAAAAGTTACACAAATAGGTGCACAATTGGATATATTTCATTTTAATATGTGCATCATGTAATTCCTCCTTAATTTCTCCTTTTTTACACTACCCTAAGCGCAAGGTGACACGCATGGTGTAAAAATTGACACATTGACACTTAGACGCACAAAATGAAGATGGCAACAAATTATATCTATGGCGCTCTGCACTAGTAATATACCATATGTGATACAAAATAATAAATAATAAATAAAATTATACAACCAGTGTCGTGGATATTCTCCCTTTGGTATAGGTGCTCCACATGTGGTGGGTACACATGTAAGGAAAGAAAATCAAAACATAGTGTAATACTGTTAAACACACATATAAACATGCAACATGAGACAGACGCTGAGAACAACAGGTGACAAATTACAAACACATTTAATAAGGTATATCATTAAAAATACATAAAAATACATAAAAACATATATAAGGATCTGGTAGGATACTCCAACTCAAGTGGGGGTTCCTGCTTACCAAATGTAAGAAGGTATCAGGCAATGGATATTGTTAAAGAGTATCCCCTCTTGTGGATGGCCGCTGCTGTAACAAACTCCTGGGCTCACACGTGGAGTCTCCTGCGTGGATAATGCCGTGGATACGTGATGCTGGCGTGGAAGCTGACCGCTGTGGACACCTCCTGCCTTGCCGTTGATATATATGCTTTTCATATCACATTTACCCCTGAGGAAGAAAGTCTTACTTTCGAAACGCGTAGGGTGTTTCAGAGAGGTCTGAGAGGTCTCCCATACTCAGTGGTGAACACTGTCCCCCTTGGAATCGATAGCTGCTACCTGTGGGCTGCTGTTCCTTTGGCGCAAATCCATCCGCATTTGAATCTGCTCCGGTTGGCGCGCTTTCAACGGCAAGGCAGGAGGTGTCCACAGCGGTCAGCTTCCACGCCAGCATCACGTATCCACGGCATTATCCACGCAGGAGACTCCACGTGTGAGCCCAGGAGTTTGTTACAGCAGCGGCCATCCACAAGAGGGGATACTCTTTAACAATATCCATTGCCTGATACCTTCTTACATTTGGTAAGCAGGAACCCCCACTTGAGTTGGAGTATCCTACCAGATCCTTATATATGTTTTTATGTATTTTTATGTATTTTTAATGATATACCTTATTAAATGTGTTTGTAATTTGTCACCTGTTGTTCTCAGCGTCTGTCTCATGTTGCATGTTTATATGTGTGTTTAACAGTATTACACTATGTTTTGATTTTCTTTCCTTACATGTGTACCCACCACATGTGGAGCACCTATACCAAAGGGAGAATATCCACGACACTGGTTGTATAATTTTATTTATTATTTATTATTTATTATTTTGTATCACATATGGTATATTACTAGTGCAGAGCGCCATAGATATAATTTGTTGCCATACTCATCACCTGACTGGGGGTCAGGATTATATCACAGGCTGCCTGCCTATTGGGATATAGCGCTACCTATTTGTTTTCCATTCTGCACAAAATGAAGATGACACTATTTGCATCAATTGTGCTCTAGAATTGCCATATTACATAAGTAGCCTAGGAGTGTAAATGTCATAGAACAGGATTCCATATTTCTCTGTCTCCTTTTGCAGTTCATGGGATTCATTTCTCTCTAGTTCAGCTGCCTGTTATTTCCCCTGTCCCCGCAGCTTGCTGCATGTGAAAGGGCAACATTTTGCTACACATGTTGTTTACTCAGACATAGTCAGTGAGTTGCTATAGCAACCTCAGCCTTTCTCTCAGAATGGGCTAGTCTGCTCTCTCCCCCTCTGCCTTGCTCACATATGGTCTGTCCCCAGGCTCACTTGTTACCCAGAATACACTCACACTTTCTTTTTCCACCTTAGATCACAGTGATTACAGACCTGTCTGCATCCACCCCTGGTAAGGCCTTTCTGTCTTACCGTGGTCCACCTCATAGAAGCATTCCTGATAGAGAAGCACTCTCTACTCACACTACACCTACAAGTACCCGTTGTTTTCTACTTCTGCAATAAAGTTAAAAAAGACATTAAGGACTTGTGATGCTTTGGAAGAGGGAAGACATGAGTTAAAGCTAACTGGAGCTATTCATACTTCAAACGTGACCCTAGTTTCAGGATAGTAAGACAGAGACGTGTGCTGGAGGACTACACAGAAGCTGTCACTCACAGCCTTCATGCTAGAAAAGTGCAGCATTACACAGCTATACAGCAAACAGCTACAGCTTTATGCAAAACAGCACAGCACAGTAAAAACGGATTCTATATACCTTGAAATCAGCAAGCGGCTTTACATTGCCCATAAAGAGCACAAGCTTATGCCCCACACTACTGTTCAGAGCAGCCTCTACAGCAGAAACAAGCGACAGCTTCATGCTAAGGAAAGTGTTACATTGCACAGCTTTACAAAGCAGCAGCTTTGGAAACAAACAGCAGTTTTAAACAGCAACCCCAGGAAAGCAAAACAACTTTGCACACAAGGCAGCAGCATTGCAGACAGACAGTTCATAGCACACAGAACTTTGATTGCCTTCTCTGTTTTTGAGTCCACCCTCTGCACAGTTTCTCCATGAGGAGCTACCATCTCACCTAACCCTGCGCACGTTCCACGGCTAGCGCCACCAAGGGCCACACCACCGGACACCGCCAGGACACGGGTCAGAGCCACCGGACACCTGTAAGTACAGCTACCCCTACGCTTACCGCTGCAGGACACCTACCGGCACTATCTGAGACAGTCATCCATCGCTGACGCAGGTAAAAGACCACACTCCACACGCACTGGTTAAAGGCCTACACACACCTACAGCATGGCAGAACTCAGAGCCTCACCAGACATCACGCAGGAGAGTGACCAATCAGACATGGAGACCGCTGCGCAAATGCAAAAGGCGCAGGCAGACGCAAGGCCTAAACGGAAAGTCACACTGACACAAAAGGCCCGCGAAAAATATGATAATGACATTGAAGCACACCGCGCTAAACTAGAGTTGACCTTGGAAACAACCACGCTTGGCATTCGCAATGTCGCCGGCGCTGGCAATTCTGAACAACAGCTCGAGCAGGCAATACTTCAATTAAAGATAGATCACTCATGCTACCAAGGGCTGTCAGAGACATACGTCACTTACTTGGCCAGGGCTAACACCGGCGAAAGCCTGCAAGAAAGGGCACAATATTGACTTGACAAGTGACAGCCGCGTGCGAACCGCCATCGCGGACGCCCAAAGCGAGAGAAAAGAGCTTCTCCTGGAGACCGCATCACAGCGCTCCAGCGCAACCAGGCACTCGTCAAGATCAGCAAGATCAGCGCAATCTAACGTGTCTAGCGCAAGTGCAAATGCTATCAAGGTGCGAGCCGCCGCAGAGGCCGCACGTGCCAGGGCCGAATATGGTCGGAGAGAGGCAGCCGTAAGGGCAGAAAGAGCGCGCATAGAAGAGGAAGAGCAGGAAGCCGCCGCCACTGCCGCCGCTGCCAGTGATGCCGCCAGTGCCGCACGCTGCCGCTGCGCGTAGAAAGGCCGAATTGGATGCGGATCTAGAAGCTCTAAGCAAAGAAGAGGACGCTGCTGCCGCCATAGCCCAAGCCGAAGTCTTAGAAGCAGCCGCAAGACAGGACGGCGGGGAGCAACCGTACAGACGGATAGCCTCAGAGGATCAGGTCCGACGCACCGAAGACTACGTAAGGAGTCTCTTCAGCATAAACACCAGCGCACCATCTCAACACGGAGGGAGTGACTCCACAGACACCGAAGACTTGCTAGGTCCACGAGGAGAAGACGCTGTTCCTTCAATGGTACATGCTGCCTGAGATAGCCACAGCCGCAACAGTGATCCACACGCCAGCGCACACAGGCTCGCAATCCAGGTACACCCACACGGGAGAACACAGCCCCTCACACTGACCAGCAGTCATCACGCCAAGGAAGAGGCGACCATACGGACCCTCCCAGCAATTACCTCAGAACGTGACCAACACGCCGATGCCTCAGGCCTGACAGACATGGCCAAGTACATGATCCGGCGTGACCTGGTGCAAACAGGACTTACCAACTTTGACGACCGTCCCGAGAACTACCGTATGTGGAAGTTCGCGTTCAAAGACGCAATCAAGAGCCTGGACGTCTCAGCTAGGGAAGAACTCAGGCTGCTAGCCAAATGGCTGGGGAAAGAATCCATTGAACACGCGAAGAGACTCGGGGCAGCAAATGCGAACCACCCCCAAGTAGGTCTTGACCTAGTATGGGAAAGACTAGAAGAGTGTTACGGCAGCCCCGAAGCAATCGAAGATGCGCTCTTCAAAAGAGTCGACAGCTTTCCCAAGATCACAGCTAAAGACTACTCGAAGTTACTAGAACTCGGGGACCTGCTGCAGTCTGCGAGAACAGACCATTCCTTGACAGGTCTCAACATCCTAGACTCGGCTCGTGGAGTGAGACCCATCTTGGAGAAGCTACCTTACAACCTCCAAGAAAGATGGATTTCACAAGGCTCCAAATACAAAAGGGAGAAGCAAGTCACCTTCCCCCCATTCTCATTCTTCTTGAGCTTCATCCGCAAAGCGGCAAGGACAAGGAACGATCCCAGTTTCATCTTGGGTGCGCAAATCACACACAGTGTAAGCAGCCTGAGGAATGAGAGACCAGTGGCGAGATACGGCAACACTCAAACACCCATCTCGGTCCACAGGACCCAAAATACTCCTGATCAGTCGGTCACCGGAGACGAGGAACCAAGGGACCCAAGCAGGGAATGTCCCATACACAAGAAGCCACACCCACTTAACAGGTGCTTTGGGTTCAGGATGAAGTCACTAGAGGAACGCAAGAAGTTACTCGGAGAATTCGGAGTTTGCTTCAGGTGCTGCAATTCCATGACTCACCTAGCCAGAGACTGTAAAGAAGACATCAAATGTGTAGTGTGCAAAAGTGACAAGCACGTAACATCTCTACATCCAGGGGGGAGGGAGAAGGAGAACCAACATCTGTCACGTCTCAGTGCACTGAGGTTTGCGGAAAAGGAAGTGACAAAATGTCCTGCTCCAAAATATGCCTTGTCGCAGTGCACCCCCAGGGACAACCTGAGAAGACTATTCGGATGTATGCAATCCTCGACAATCAAAGCAACAGATAATTGGTGAAGAAGGAATTCTTCAACTTATTCAACTCACAAGACAATGCCTCACCCTACACCCTCAGAACCTGTGCAGGGTCAACTGAGACAACAGGGAGAGCAAGCGGTTACTGCTGCGGCCAAGTTTATTCGAGCATTTGCCCGTTCTTGGCCGCAGCAGTAGCCTGGCGCGTGCCCGAGAGTGACGGGCGCGCGCCGAAGCAGCGGAAGAGCGCCCTCCGATCGGGGCGCTCTCCCTACCGCTGCCGGGTCCGCCGGGTCCCCCGGAACCCCCTGCCGCTGTCCCGCGATCGCGGGACACCAGGGCTCCCTCGGGGAGCCCCTGGACGCGCGTGCAGGGGGCGCACGCTCCCGAAGACGCATGACCGCGCATCTATGACGCGCGGCACGCCGAGGGGCGGCCACTAGCAAGCCGGGAAATCTCCCGGCTTGCGGTACCGGCCACACTTTAATAAAGTGTGTCGGTAGTGTACGTCATATGTTCAGTGGATAACAGAGTGAAGATAGCTCTCCCCGCACTCATCGAGTGCAACCACATGGCCGCAACAGGGACGAGATTCCCACACCAGACATGCCATCACCCGAACCTCAGAGGAATAGCCAACTACATCCCGCCGGTAGAACAAGGCGCAAAGATCTTGCTGCTGCTCGGTAGGGACATCTTGAGGGTACATAAAGTCCGTAAACAGCGTAACGGACCCCACAGCGCACCATACGCCCAAAGACTTGACCTAGGATGGGTGATAGTGGGCAATGTGTGCACTGACAAAGGGCACGGACAAGACTATGTTGACACCCGTAGAATGGTGACAACAGAATATGGACACACATCCCTCTCTGAACCATGTCTTGGCCATCTCCAAGTGACAGGAGGGCCAAGTGATGGGAAGAGACAAGGTCATACCCCTGAGATCAACAAAAACATCCTCACATCAGGAGGATGTGACAATGGCCTAGGATGCTTAGTGGTTCAGACAACCAAGGATGACGAGTCGACTCCACCGAAGGAAGAAAATAACCTCCTGAGGGTGACCGACAAAGGGATCGTCCAAAAGACAATAAACAATCGGACGGTCCTCCCGCGAGCAATGGCACGGCTAAGACGTACAGTTGTTCCTCTCCGCAGAATACCAAGTGGTAAAGCAGCCAGCTGCCAAGGCTGGCATAGCCGCAAAATATTATGCCCTGCAGGTGAAGCCACAGTGGCAAAAAGACTGTCATCTCACACGTCAAAAAAGAAACAGTCGCAGAGACATTTCACAAAGGGATTTACAAGGACAAAAGAGACTGTTCTTCGGCATGTCCAGGGAGAAAACAACCTCCTGCGGCAGTTAACAAAGAGACACAATGGTGTATCGTCAAAATACGTGGAGACGTTCTCGTGCAAGAGAAACGTTCCGATGACCTAGGGTGTACAGCGTTCCAGACAACAAGGGGCATTAACAAACAAGTACCATCGATGGAAGATGGAGAATTCCAGAAGATAATGGATAAGGAGCTCTTCAAGGACAGATAGGGCAGTTGGGTGACCCCGCTACCATTCCATTCACCAAGAAGACGCCACCCAAACAACAAAGAACATGCCATCTCTAGGCTCACTTTGCTCCGCTGCGACCTACTGCTGCGGCACAGTTTATTCGAGCATTTGCCCGTTCTGTGCCGCAGCAGTAGCCTGGCGCGCGCCCGAGTGTGACGGGCGCGCGCCGAAGCAGCGGAAGAGCGCCCTCCGATCGGGGCGCTCTCCCTACCGCTGCCGGGTCCGCCGGGTCCCCCGGAACCCCCTGCCGCTGTCCCGCGATCGCGGGACACCAGGGCTCCCTCGGGGAGCCCCTGGACACGCGTGCAGGGGGCGCACGCTCCCGATGACGCGTGACCGCGCGTCTATGACGCGCGGCACGCCGAGGGGCGGCCACTAGCAAGCCGGGAGATTTCCCGGCTTGCGGTACCGACCACACTTCAATAAAGTGTGTCGGTAGTGTACAAAGGAAACCGGAGACCAAACATAACTTTGTGGCCTTCACCCAGAAGACATACCTTAGCAGCCACGCAAAGCCAGCACCTTCACTGAAGGAAGGCGAAGAACGTTGGTACCTCCAATCAGCTGGGGTCTACCACCCTCAGGAACCCGATCAAATCCAGGTAGTGTTCAACTCAAGCGCTCAGCACTAGGGAGTCTCCCTGAACGACACCCTCTTCACTGGACCAGACTTGACAACCTGTCTTCCAGGAGTGTATCCGCTTCCGCAAGGAGCCAAAAGCCATCTCCTTCTGCCAAACGCCAGGTGATAGAGTGACAGGCTACCACGACTGGCATACCTACAAGGGGATGCACTCTGTAGGTGAAACTACAGAGACAAAAGAACTGTTCTTCCATAAGTTTAACAAGAAACAGTGCCAGAGACTTTCATCAAGAGAGACACTGTGGTGCACCCAGCTAACCTGGAGCGGTGCATCCATTTTGCATCCTTTGCCCAAGAATCTTGGCCAAGGGACTTTGAATCCAGTGATGCCAGCCGGTATCACATCGCTATGTGGACATGGACTTTTGCAATGTTATATTATGTTTGCATTGCACATATGTTCCACATACTTTATTATAGTGGTATCTCCAGATACCAGACGGGGAGTGTCATGAAACAGGATTCCATATTTCTCTGTCTCCTTTTGCAGTTCATGGGATTCATTTCTCTCTAGTTCAGCTGCCTGTTATTTCCCCTGTCCCAGCAGCTTGCTGCATGTGAAAGGGCAACATTTTGCTACACATGTTGTTTACTCAGACATAGTCAGTGAGTTGCTATAGCAACCTCAGCCTTTCTCTCAGAATGGGCTTGTCTGCTCTCTCCCCTTCTGCCTTGCTCACAGATGGTCTGTCCCCAGGCTATCTTGTTACCCAGAATACACTCACTTCCTTTTTCCACCTAAGATCACAGTGAGTACAGACCTGTCTGCATCCACCCCTGGTAAGGCCTTTCTGTCTTACCGTAGTCCACCTCACAGAAGCATTCCAGATAGAGAAGCACTCTCTACTCACACTACACCTACAAGTACCCGTTGTTTTCTACTTCTGCAATAAAGTTAAAAAAGACATTAAGGACTTGTGATGCTTTGGAAGAGGGAAGACATGAGTAAAAGCTAACTGGAGCTATTCATACTTCAAACGTGACCCTAGTTTCAGGATAGTAAATTCGCACTCTGAATGTGGTGCTGAAGCTCTTATTCTTTCTTTCAAGGGTTTTAAGGTACAGTACAACACTGATATTGTTTATCCCTTCCACATGTTAGGAAATAGACAACATTAGATGTGCCACAGTTTACAAAGCTTGTCCAGTCCATCTCACCATCTGTACTGATGGGCGAAGCCACCCAAATCCATTTCCCGGATTTTCGCTGATGTTAACCCTTCAATATGTTTTGCTGAGTAAAATCCGCAAACGCATTTGGGCGGTTTCAATCCACTCGGATTCATCAAAAACCGCCATTGGTGGACTGATTTGTTGAATCCAATCCACGGATTCAACAATCCGTTTGGCGGATTCTTAACAATTGCGGAATCCACAAAGTGTATTGGTAATAATAATAATAATAAAAATCCGCAAAGCGCGAATCACCCCTTTTTCAGATTGATCCACTGAGATCCGTGGACCAAAGGAATGAGCCAATCCGCTACAGATAAAAATCCGTCCCAAAAATTCACCCATCTCTACTGCCAATGAAAATCCCATTTACTATATGGTGATTCAAGCAAAGTACTGTATATTATTCTACATGTAAACATTGGTAACAAAGTACTCTGCAAACGTAACAAATATTGGAATACTTCAACAGCAATGAAAAGAACACAACAAGTTGTGCCTTCGGGTTCACCTTCTAATTTTAATATCATACTTTCCATTAAGAGATTATTTTTGATTGTGATAGCTTTATATTACAGTATGTTTCTGTTAGCGAGCATGTGTTAAATTAAGGTACCAGAATATGTAACTATATCTCAGCTATGTACAGTATATAATCTAATGGTAAACATTTTCTTTTATCTTTAGAACAGAATTATGCCTTCAGCAGCTTTATTGGTTTTATAGATGAAGTAGCCAAGTCATAGTAGCTGAAACAGTTGGCATTTACTGGCACTTACTGTGTCTGTTTTCTTAACCTTAAATAGGCTTAGTCTATCAGATTAATTTAAATTTTCATGGCACGATTTCTACAGCTTTAGCAGTTTTTGAATGTCTGACAGCTTCTAATGATTAGGAAAACTCAAAGTTTTCATACAAATGCAATGACTCATAACATAATTAAAGTGCAAACTACAGCACACACTTTTTGTTCTTGACTATCATTGTATGATTATGTATTTAATGCTTTACAAAGTACATCTTGAGTCTCACGCTATCTGATCCCAGAAGCCTAAAAAAATACTGTATGAAACCAAATACCCCGCATTTGACCTAATCTTATTAGTACTTACATTACTACTTTAATTTATTTAGTGGCTGATAGAACGAGTAAAACAAAAAGAATTGTTAGAAATCAGATAATATAAACGTAAGTAAATTAGGATGTGTACCAGATTTACTTAAAAAAACAAACCATCAGAACTCCAGGCAGTGCCGTCTTAACGCATGGGCACGCTGGGCAGTTGCCCGAGGGCCCCACGAGCGTAGGGGCCCCATGCTAATGTATGCGCAGACTAGAATTTAACACTAATTTTCCGATCACCCGCCTCAACATTCAAATCTCCCGCTAACTCAGTAGAAGGAGAAAAAATGACGATTTGTAGCCGAGAGTTGGCATGTCTGCATTGCATGTCTGGAGGTACCAATAAATCTAAGTTTATTTTATCGATAATTTACATTTTTATTCCTGTGAATGGTTGTGTAGGCAGGGCTTTGCCCGGGGGCCTATAATGCTGTTAAGACGGCCCTTGCTCCAGGGACACCCTGCTTCCGGAGATACAGGCCTCCGTATGGGATGTCGGTTTCTCCTGCAAGTTGAAATATCTCGGTGACGTGGGAGATTTAAACTTGCATGAGATACCTGCACCCCCTACGGAGATCTGTAGCTCCAGAAGCAGCTGGTCTCTGAGCTGAAATAAATGGGGGATCAGCTCCGGAAACCCCCAGCTTCAATACCTATGTAAGCAAATAATAAAATCCCATGAATGGCTCCTGCAAGAGCTGCATGGGGAGCCACGGAGACTTCTCTCTGGGACACCTCTGTGCAGCTCTTACAGACTGTCTGGCTCACTAGGATTAACGCTGCAGGGGTCCTGCTTTTAATCTCCCGGGCTCCAAAATGTTCTGTTTTCGGGGCTGCGTATTTCGGCGTTTTGGTCCGTGGCACCGAAAACAGTAAATCTTGACACATCTGTAGCGCAACACTTTATTTTATAAAATGTTGCTGATTTCTCGTTTGGAACCTGTTACCAGTGTAAGAGGGGGTGATTCCTTTCATGTATTCTGTAAACGTGAAGTTTTCTCATTTTTAAATTGGGGCCTAGGGTTTCTAATAGACTTAATGAGGATTGAGATGTTTGCTGTTTATTTTTAGTTTGTTGCTCATACAACTCATAGTACAGTATGCGTCACAGTATCCATTTATTTTTTGGACATATTTAAATCTTTAATTAAGTGTTGGATTAATTCCTAGGAACTGTCAACTTCTGCATATTTTATTTGTTGTCTTTGTATAATGTATTGTGCTCTGCTTCTTTAGGTTTTGAGTATTTAAGATATACCAGTACATAGGTATGTGACCTCGCCTCTGACAATGAATCTAGGGCCTCATGCAGTAAGCCCCGATAAGGCGTTTATGGGCATTTTTTCCCTTCCAGATTCAGTAAGCCCCGATAAGTGGGAATTATCGGCAACTTTTCTTCCGAAAAAAAAAAATTCGCCACCCGGCTGCCGATAAGCCACTTATCGGGACTTTTTTAACCCCCGCTTTTCGGTGCTGATCGGCAGGCCAGATTGGAGATTTTATGGCCAATCCAGCCCGCCAACTAAAGTTGGCAACTTGCTGAAGGAGAAGCATCGGCAAGGGCGACACTTAGAAAAAATCAGCCCTTTTTCCTGCCTGTGATTGATGCCGGGGGTCTCCGGAGCTGATACCCGCACCGGAGCCCCCCGGCATGCATCCGAGGCAGGAAAAAGGCATTTAAAAGCCACTTCATTACCTTAGCGGCTAACCGCTAAGGCAATGAAGGGGTTAACCCACCGTGCCAGCTTTATTGAGGGTAGCGGGGATGGGTGAGGGGGGTATTTGGCTCTGGGTGTGAGTTTAGGACTTGCGGGGGGGTTGCGGGGCACTTAACCCCTTCACGACCGTAACAGTTAATACCGCTACGGTCCTGAAGGGGTTAAGGCCTCCCGCTACCCACCCGCAAGCCCTAAACTACCACCGTTGGGGCTAATACCCCTTTCACCCACCCCCACTAGCCACAATATTAAAAAAATACACACCCCAGCCCCACAATAACGAAATAAATAAATAATTAAAGAAATATATATATATATTTACACGGTATATATATATATATATACACGGTACTGATACCTCTACATATAAATATATATATATATATATATATATAAACCCAACAACACCTATACCCCCTAACATACTGTATAGTAATGGGCACAATGACTATTATCCACAAATGGATAATAGTGCAGTTGTCCATTTACAATACATACACACCAATAAAGACATTAAATACATGTAGCACTCACCCATGTACGGCTGTCACGATGAAGGCCATCCTCATCTTCATCCTGCCCATGCCCCATCCGCTTCTGCAAAACAGACACAATAATTAAAACATTCTATGTAATGTCCCCTAACCCCTTAATCACCATAACGGTTATTAACCGCTACAGTCATTAAGGGGTTAACCCACCATCACCCACATACCCTCCCCCACTAACCCCCCCAACTCTGAGGCCCAACCACCCTCACACACTATCCACATGGGAGTACTACCAAATACCCTTGGGGCCTATACCCCCTCCCCCAGCACATACAGTACAATAATGAGCCAAATAATTATTATCCACATAGGTATAATACATTATTTGGCCATTATTAAACACATTCAATACGGTAATAAAGTGATTTAAATTGTACTAACCTCATCAATAAGAAGTCTCCATCGCCAGCATAATCCTTGGTGTCCATTGCCAAAATAATAAATAGCCAAAACATTTGAATACCAGTAACATAACACTGAACCCCTTAATCACCTTATCGGGTACTAACCTGAAAGGTAATTAAGGGGTGAAGCCATCCTGCAATGCCAACAACACTTATACATAACATCCTCAATGATTTAAAAACCAATTGCCTAACCAAATCACATTTAATCATTCAATCTGAAGGCTCACATGCCTCTTAAAAGATTGCATTTACAGTGTATACATGTAGCATAACATGTAAACTACATGTACACGCTGCAAATCAATGTTAACAATACAATAATCCCACTCAAATCGCCATACATCACAAGAAGTATATTATTTAATCCAATTAACTCACCATCAATGAATTAACACACATCAATTACATCCCTAAACAATTAAAATACCATCCATACCAATTACACAATGAACTAAAGCTATCGTAACAGAGAACCACTTCAAAACATAGAAAAAAGTACACCAACAATTACAATATACTAAAGCAAGGCTTTCCATAACCTACTGTACGGCCTAGAAGCCCAAAACTTACATCTCTCTAATAATAAAATACATTTACCACACATCTATGCATAGCCACAATGATTAACAATACAGAATATCAAGCTTTAACAACAGTATCATTTATTACCCTGTATATATATATGTAGACATACATACATACATACAGTGGCAACAAATGATATGCATTTTAAAAAATGAACACATGAAAAAGCATCAAAAAACACAGTTACATTCAATACATTTCTTTCTTAAACTTACCATTACTTGCCCCCACCGACTCCCGTTTATCAGCTTACTCACGAACCAATCCACGACACCATCCACGACACCATCCACGAAAGAATCCAGGAACAGGAAACCATGAAATAAAAAAACATTAAAAATTAAACATTAAAATAATACAACATGACAATCAAGGGTTGTTCTAGTTTTAATCCATGTGAATCTGTATTAAAATACCTTGTTCCGGGGTCTTCTTGGCGTCCGGTACCACGCCCTGGTCTTCAATCTTCAGGAGGAGGTCCTTCCTCCTCGGCGTCTGTCTTCAAAATGAGACGCCATAGGCTTTTAAAGGCCTATGACGTCACATTTGTCGTCATATGGTTCCCACGGCCCTGATTGGGCCGTGAAAACCATGTGTTTTGGCCGATGTAAAAAAAATTGATGACGTCACTTAAAGGCAATGACAGCACAGCCAATCAGAATGGCTTTGCTGCAATTGCCTTTAAGAAAACGTCATGAAAAGACACATGGCCGGACTCACATGGTACGGCAGCCAATCAGAGCGTGGGAACTCCATCCCTGCTGAGGGGGTGTATATAAAAATTGAGGGGAGTATAAACAGAGCAAGAGGAGGGAGAGAGGGGATGAGAGAGAAAGAAAGGGGGAGTGAGAGAGAGAAGCGAAAGTGAGAAAGGGGGGTGAGAGGGAGGGGGTGAGATAGAAAGAGAGGTGAGAGAGAGGGGAGGGCGGAGGGAGGTGAGAAATGAAGGGGTGAGAGAGGGAGCAGTAAGAGAGGGAAGGGGTGTGAAAGAGAGGGAGAGAGAGATATAGGGAGGGTGAGAGAGAGGGTGTGTGAAAGAGAGGGATGTGTGTGTGTGTGTGTGTGTGTGTGTGTGTGTGTGTGTGTGTGTGTGTGTGTGTGTGTGTGTGTGTGTGTGTGTGTGTGTGTGTGTGTGTGTGTGTGTGTGTGTGTGTGTGTGTGTGAGAAAGAGGGGGTTGTGAGAGAGAGGGGAGTGAGAGAGAGAGAGGAGTGAGAGAAAGGGGGGTGAGAGGGAAGTGAGAGAGAGAGGGTGAGAGAGGGCAAGAAAGGGTGAGGGCGAGAGAAGGGGTTGAGGGAGAGAAGGGGGTGAGGGAGAGAAGGGGGTGAGGAGAGAGGGAGTAAAGGAGAGAAGTTAGGTGTGAGAGAGAGGCTGGTGTGAGAGAGTGGGGTGAGAGAGAATGGGGTGAGAGAGAAGGGTCGAGAGAGAGGGGGTGAGAGAGGGAGAGAAGAGGATGAGGCAGACAAGGGGGTGAGGGAGGGCAGGGGCGAGGGAGAGAGGGGGTACGGGATAGAGGGAGGTGAAAGAGGGGGTGAGAGATATGGGATGAGAGAGAGTGGGTTAGATTGAGGGGGGTTAGAGTGAGGGTGGTTAGGCAAGGGGTTAAGAGAGAGGGGAGGTGGTGAGAGAGGGGGTGGGAGAGGGGTGAGATAGGGGGGTAAGAAAGAGGGGGATGATGGAAATATGGGGATGAGGGAGAGAGAGGGTTAAGGGAGAGAGGGGTAAGGGAGAGAGGGCGTAAGATGGATAGGGGGTAAGAGATAAAGAGAGAGGGGTGAGTAAGAGAGAGGGGGAAAAAGGGAGTGAGAGAGGGGCTGAGAGAGAGGGGGTGAGAGAGAAAGAGAGAGGGGTGACAAAAATGAAAGAGGGCAAAAGAAAAAGAGAGGAATGAGAGAGAAAGAGAGAAGGGTGGAGAGTCTGCTTCCAGTGCCAACAAAATGCCCGCCACTATTAAGTCATTTTCAAAAGGCTTATACTTCTCATCACAGTCCAAAAAAGTTCTGACATTTATGTTACTAGACTCTGAAGAGCTGTTAAACAGTCAGATGTTGGAGAGGAAAAGCCATCAACATCACAAATTCAATCACAGGGACTTGATGTCCCTGAGGAGTAAGGGGGAACGACTTGATTAATATGTGCAAATAAAAAAAAAACAATTACTACCAAGGCAAGGAGAGTCCAAAGGAAGAAGGAGACTAAACCAAAGTGCTTGCATCCAGGCACTCATTTAATCCACCAGGAGCAAAGGTGCCCAACTGGTGGATCCAAAATGTTTCCTGTCGACATAGGATCTGACAGTGAATATTCTATTTATTATATATCCATCTCTGGTGTAATATCAGTTCATTGTCCCTATTTTTCATTTCATATACATTTTGTATTATTAATTATATTTTTTTTATTATTGTTATTTTTATCATTGATTTTCATTTTATCATCGCAATTCATTTAGAGTTTCTATCTTCATCTCTTCTATTATATCATAATATATATTGTGTACTTGTACATTTATTGGCTGTTATATTCTATGATATACCATTTAGGTGATTTATTCATATACACACACACACACACACACACACACACACACACACACACACACACACACACACACACACACACACACACACACACACACACACACACACACACACACACACACACACACATATATATATATAGGCATACCCCGCTTTAAGGACACTCACTTTAAGTACACTCGCGAGTGTAGAATAGGCAAACTGCAGTTCACATATGCGCCTGTCAGCACGTCCTGAACAGCAATACCGGCTCCCTACCTGTACCGAAGCTGTGCGCAAGCGGGGAGACTATGGAGCCTGTTAAAAATGTGTTATTTACATCAGTTATGCATGCATATGACTATTGCAGTACAGTACATGCATCAATAAGTGGAAAAAAGGTAGTGCTTCACTTTAAGTACATTTTCGCTTTACATACATGCTCCGGTCCCATTGCGTACGTTAATGCGGGGTATGCCTGTATATATATATATATGTCTTTATTTAGTAACTGTTTTTATGCTTGCTTTTAGGTTCGTTCTGTTATAATTTATTATTTGATAGGTTCACTAATTTATTTAGTACTTATTATCTATACTTAGTAACTTATCCTTCAAATGTAGTTTTTCATTTCCTTTCATTTATTTGGTTATTTATGTTCAATGTTAGTATTTATTATTATTATCCTCATTAATATGATTCACTAGTAATTTAAATACCTATTGGATGATCTTCCATTATGCTGAGCCTATCACTCGCTGGATACGGGTTGCTAGGCAACCCAGTGGACATAAATACACAGCTCCTATACTATTCATGATTAGCCCTTTGAGAAAGTCGCCGTCTGGTGACGAAACGAATCAGGGAACATCATTACGTCACTACGACGTCCCGCATGCGCACGAGGAGGCCGCTCTGAGCGCAAAGTATTATTGCGGCCATTCGAACACAGGAGGCAGTCTCCGGGACTTTTAACAAACGGATTTTCACCTTCTGAAAGCACCTCTGGTTCCCTGCAATAGCTACATCATCTCTACAGTCCTGAGGGAGCTTTGAACTGTGGACTATTGATGCAGAGCAACCGGATGGTGGTGATATAATTCACAAATTGCTTGAATTGTTTTTACCCTTGTAAGTGCATTTTCTCCCCCCCCCTCTTCCTTTTATACGATTAAATGTACAATTTTACGCTATGGGGCGTGCGCTCTCTCTTCTTTTCTCCTCTAGGTTTCCATTGGATGTGGTTCATCCATTTTGAGAGCTGCCGGAGACCCCCATACCAGCATCAATTGTCTAATATCATATGGACAGATTTAAAAGGACTGCTTTGATAACTTTCTTTTGCAGGTTTTTTGTTTTTATTATTGCACATTGTTTGCACCTTATATTGATTTTGGTATATATTGTGTTTATGTTTTTATATATATATCACCTTACACTTACACATACATTATTACCTTTTTTAATATTTTCACACACGCACTTACACAGGGTCTAGTCTTACCATTAGAAGTAATTCATTTACTATTAGGGTTTTATTTTATAATCACTTTGGCGCTACTTTATTTGTTTATATATATATATAAATACACAACAATTGTTATTATATTTATTATAATATTGGTGACAAGTGACAAAGGGCACTGTTTTACTTTGTGAAGACCCTTGGTAGGCCCGGGTACTGGAGTGCCCAGCAGGTAACCATCACCAAGTGCCTCAATGATATCATATTCTATTCACAAGGGACTAGTGGCTGCGCAGTCACACACACATTTATCTCACTTGAGGGTGGGGAACATATTGTGTGGGGTTATTGGACATGCGGTGGGATCACTCGGTGTAGGGGGGGAAGCGTCCTGCGAGACGCGGTAGTGGTGTCTCCTCTAGAGAGGGGCGCCTGTTGATGTATACTGCCTATACAAACAAGTAAAGTCATTCAGTTGTTTTATATGCTGTGTGTGTGTGGATTGATATATAATTGTCCTGCAAGGAACCACTCCCCCTCTGGTGGGAGCCATCGCAGGTGGAGGCGCTGCACCATGTACGAGGTATTATCTATTATTACGTGTGCCCCAGGCTCTCCGTGGCAGAGGCTTAGGCCCTGTGAGCCTACAGATTATACATCATATGGTAGCGGTCTGTGTTCACTATGAAACAGGGCTACATATGTATAGATATCTATTAAATAAAATGGTCTTTTATCTACCACTCTCAGGGGAACTTGCTTGCAGCTATCACTGCTATTGATTATCATCATCCCTGTTACACTAAAATCATCCAAATGGACATCATATGCATTGCCACCATGAGAAAATGATGATTGAGGGTGAGTGTGCCAAGTCTACTGATGCCATTAACCTATTGTCTTTATCTCCACCTGTGACATTACACTGTTTTGTTTGATTGCTGCAACCCTCTTTTATCTTATGTTTGCTATCTATGGTTGCCTGCCAATTAGTGTGGTGGTGGTGGGACATGTGAGCTCTTAAAAAAGAGGTACCAAAATGGGTACCCATCTACCCCTTTTCACAACCTCTAAACAAGCAACATGTACGGTAGCTGTAACACAATCCTTTGAGAGATTAAAATAATGCCACACAATGGCTCTTGTTATGGGAAACGGGAAAAGTAGCTGGTGTTTTGGATGAACTTTTGAATCTAATCGTGGCCGTCTATGTTGTGGGGCAGGTGGTGTTGGCCCTTGTGGGTTGGTCACCATCATCACTGCCATCACAACAAGCTGTACACGATTGGTCAATTGTAATAGTGTTGATGATGTCTGTGTAAAAGAGCGTGTTGTTGATGCTCATGAGGAGGAAGGAAGCACCAATGTACAGATGTAGCATGATTCAATTTCACCACGGGCGTCACTTGGAGCGGGTGGACTACAGCACAAGTGCGGACAAGCGCAACGCAGGGGGAATTTCCCATAAGCATTAACGCAGTGAGGGTCCCTGCTTCTGAATGGGACTCCCACTGTTTTAATCCTACCAGGCCACTACTAGTCTTGAAGAGCTGCGCAGAGAGACATTTAAACTTGCTGGATATACTGGCACCCCATACTGGGGCTTGTACCTCGGAAAGCAGGACCTGAAAGTAATGCGGTTCAGCTCTGTAGACCCCCTGCTTCAATTCTACTGTACAGTATGTCATAAAAATAAAATAAAAGCAGGGCTTTATTACCTTAGTGGATAACCGCTAGGGTAATGAAAGGCGTAACCGTCTTCCTACCCCCTGGGAGGTCTAACCACCCACCAACCCAAGGGAAACTACCCTCTTCACCTACCCCCAACACAGGAATGGGCAATAGCCCTTTTAACCCAATTTGGCTAATCACGCATTTGTCCAATCGTATATAGTGAACAATAAAATACAAATGACGGAAATAAATGTTTTACTTACCCCTGTCCTGCGAGGATGAAAGCCCTCCTCTTCCTCCTCTTTGTCCTCGCCAAAATCCAACCATTAAAACACCAGTAACCCCTTAATTACCTTAGCGGTTACTACATGACCGGGACATTTAAACTTGCAGGAGATACCGTCACCAGATACGGACCTGAAAGTAATGTGGTTCAGCTCCGGAGACCCCCTGCTTCAATCCTACTGTATTTATTAGAAATAAATATTACATTTAAAATTTTAAAGAGCTGTGCGGGGAGACACAGGGAATATCCGCTCTTTCTGCACAGATCTTCCTGACTGGTGTGGCCTGGCTGGATTAACGCAGCTGGAATCCCATTCAGAAGCAGGGACCCCCGCGGAATGAATTCTTATGGGAAATTAGTGTATCGAGTTTTTGGGCATGGGGAAGCCACAATCGGGTTGTGTCAGGCTCCATTCAGCTGCAGTTTCCTTGCGCTCAAAATTAAAGTAAGTAACACTCCATCTATACACGATGTTGTTGATGGTGGCTTCTATTAATTAAAAAATTAATATACTGGTACGGGGGATTGTTATTATTATTATTATTATTATTATTATTATTATTATTATTATTAACGCTTCTATTGATTGCTTTACTGGTCATTGCGTCTGTATTTTCACAATTGGGAAGAACGATAACAGTATCATCACTTTTATCAGAAACATTATCATATTCATTTCCATTGCCCAGAGTATCACTACCACCACCACCACCACAAATACCACTTAAATCATAGTCATCAGAACCTCAGCAGCATCCTCATCATCTCCAGAATCCTGATTCATAACAAGTGATTATTGAACAGATGATTGCTCAAGTTCACGCCCCTGCTCCTCAATGACATCATGTCCATGTGATTTAATTTGAGATGTTGATGACTCACCCTCTCAAACATCCTACTGTTCTAACAACTCTTCAGAGTCTAGAAACATCAATGTCAAAACTTGTTTGGCACTAATTGTTTTTTTGGACTTTGACAAGATGGATCAGCCTTTTCAAAATGACAATAGTGGTGGCTGGCATGTTGTTTGTATTGGCCGAAGTAACGGCCTCAGGCACCGCACTACCTGGCATTTGTGTTAGTCGTAGTGGGCCTTGTTTTTTCACAGTACACTGATAGTCGTGTTAACATTCTAAATATTATACTTCCACACATTATCCATCTTAGTTTCAGAATTACTAGCAAGGAATAGGGACATAGCCGGCTGACTTGAATTTTCTCTTTCAATACCCTTTTTATATCGCTTCTTAACCGGAATGTCATCGTCATCTACTAGACAGAGGGGTGGGAAGAGGGGAAGTGGACCTTCTGCAATGAGAATGTTGTGCAGGCAATTCATTGACAGTCTCGTTAATGTCCTTCCACTTGTACTTGCTTTAACTTATTATGATCATTACTGAGTACTACTACTACAACAGTACCAGCAGCACCACTTTTAACTGATTTAACTTGATCAGATTTATCCCCACTGGCCACAATACCGCCAGCACCATAACGACCTCCACCAAAACTACGTCCATCTCTTTTCCCCTCCCTCGATGTCTACTTTCCAAATATTTATTCAAAATACCTTAACTGGTATTTCTACTATTAGACATGTTTATTTAATTATTTTACTGCTGAGGGTTGAAGCAGCGCCCTTTGTCGTTCGCCAATAGTGTACGAGTAGATAATTAATAAATACTAGGATAGAAAATAAATCTTCAGTACAGCACTGGATAAATCGATAGCTTGTTAGCCGTGTTATGTTTGCATATGTCACTTGTGCTGTCTGGGAGACAGATCTGTTAGGCAGAGGTGGACAGTAAAGACTGAAAGCTGCAGACATGGATTCCGATAGGAGAGCAGAAAGAAAGAAACAGGAACACAGCAGGAAGCACATAGTGTCCGGGAGCACAAGGAACAGACTAAGAAGGAGCAGTGAGTAAAGACACTGATTCTGGAAATGAATTCGAATCAGGGGAGCCTGGTTCAATTCCTGTTGTCGGCTCCTTGTGACCTTGGGCAAGTCACTTTATCTCCCTGTGCCTCAGGCACCAAAAACATAGATTGTAAGCTCCACGGGGCAGGGACTGTCTCTAAAAGCGCTATGTAAAACTAGCAGCGCTATACAAGAACATGCAATTATTATTATTATTATTACCTTGCACAGGCATGGCATGAGTGGGAAATAGTCTTTTAAAGACAGGTGTGAGTAATTTCATATCAAATTGAGGCTGACTTCCTCTTTTGGAAATGAGGGCAGGAATTGCCTGTAAGCAAGATGGCCATGGTTGCTTCAATGTGAGTGTGAGGTCACTTCCTGCAGACAGCCATCTTGTTACAGGCAAAGGAAAAACATCCTCAATTCTTAGCCTTGTTGTTTGAAGAATAGACAAAAAGGTGACAATTCATGTTGTTTGAAGCAATGAAACCTGAGATGTAAAACTTACCGGGATGCACCAGTGCCGAATAGGAGTGGTTGCAATGGTGGATCCTGACACCTAGATTGCAGTTGACAAAAACTGTGAGAATTACTCTGAAAATGCTCTGAAAGTGCCCTGGAACTGAAAGCTTGATAGTGTATCCTTGGGATGTTTTTTCCCATAAATATCAAGACTTGGTCTTATAATAACCGTATCACTGCTACTTTCTCTCCATATTACAGTTAATAATAGACTACAATCAGTCACAGTAATAATTAGAATGAGTCACATGTGCAGCATCAAGCAAACCCAGAGCCCTGGGCCCACTTTAGTACATGAAAGAAAGTCCAAACAGAGCCAGACAATGAAAGCTGGATATAATTATTTATGAATAATGTCTGCCTACTGGTACTGGTTTAATGCTAGAGCTGGGTGGTGTCGCACTTGTGTTATGTGAATAACATGTGTACATTTGTACACTAGAATGATTTGTTGTGACTGGTGTCACTGAGTGTTAAAGCAGCACCCTTTGTCGCTCGCCAATAGTGTACGAGCAGATAGTTAATAATTGCTAGGATAAGCTGCAATACCGCACTGAATAAATGGATATCTTGTTATCTCAGACTGTCATTGACAAATATTGTCTGAAAATGCTCTGGAACTGCAAGCTTAATAGCGTATCTTTGGCATGTTTTTTCCCAGAAATATCAAGACTCCGTCTTATAATAATAGTATAACTTCTGCACTCTCTGTATATATATTCCAGTGAATGATATACTACAATCACAGTAATAATAATTCTCACATGAATTGGATATACCAAATAAGTAAACATGGGAAGAATGTTTATCCAGGGAATAATCCGATTGCCAATTCTTGGAGTCAGGAAGGAATTTATTTTTCCCTTATGAGTTGTAACGCTTGTGCTCACCACGAACAAGGCGGGACCCCGGTTCTGAGGTGGGAAAGTATGAAACTGCGCACCCACAGCAGCGGGGGCACACCTGTCAGCGTAGCCGGGGCTGGATTGGAGAGATCGGGTTAGTTCAGATATTTGCTGGAGTCCGGGGGCGGAGCCAGTAGGATGGTCTGAGTCCGTTGTGCCGGGTCGGGGGTTGGAGCCAGGAGATTGGTAGAGTGTCAGGGATGGAGAGTTACGGGTAGTCAGAGGCAAGCTGGGGTCGTTATCCAGAGCGGGTCCAATAGTCAAGCTGGGGTCTTTATCCAGAGTGGGTCCTATAATCAAGCCGGGTCGGTACACGAGAAAGCAACAGAGAACAACAGAAAGGCACAGGGCAAGGCAAAACAGAACGCAGGAACACAAGGCTACACAGGTTTATGCTCAGCAAGGTGAAAGTGAAAGTCTTTTATGTAAACAGGAACCAATGAGGCTGATGGTGGAGCGGAGGTGTGGCCTCTGCGGAAGCAGGGATAGGCTGCAGGAGACAAGTGGCACTTAGGAAACTTGCCACGCAGCTGGGAAGCAGTGCACGATGTCACGTGCGCGCGACAGACGCGCAACGCTACCGGGGGGTGGAGCCAAGCTCTGTGGCACGGAGTGAAGAGCTGGGGGTGCGCGCGCCCTGTAAACAGAGCGGGGGAGTGGGCAGCAGCAGGTAAGGAGGGAACACGCCGCGGAGGACGTGTTCCCCGATTCCTTACAGAAGTATAGATATAGGATAAAGGGCCTCATGCAGAGAGCAGCGCTATTTAAAATTGGAGAGGGGAATAAAATTTAGCTTTAATGGAGAGTTTTTTCTCCATATGCAGAAAGGGCATAAAACTGCATTTAGAATCCTTTCTGCATATGGAGAGTTTCAACCAGCGATATGAGCGCTGTTGAAACTAGTGGGAAAAAAATCGCGTTTTTTTTTTTTTCTCCCCCACCGGCCGCCGAGCGCCAGCTTCTTGGTGGAGAAGCAAAATGTTGAAAATCGCGCCATTTTTTTGGCGCGAACAGCCACTAGATGGCGTTCGCGGCTCTCTGAATACGGCCGTTTTAAACACTGGAGAGATTTATGTTCTCTCCAGCCGCGCGGCGAGTTTCAGGGGAAAAAAAAATGGCGCTTTTTTAAAAACTCGCCATTATCTGCCTTTCTAAAGGCAGAATTCAGCCAAACATGCCGCTTTCCCTGTTAGCGCTGCTCTCTGCATGAGGCCCAAAGTATCTGTTGTCTAAATTTAGCATAGGTTGAACTTGATGGACGTACGTCTTTTTTCAACCTCATCTACTATGTAACTATGTAACTATGTAAGGCTCAGAGCCCCGAGCCTCCGTCACTGAAAGAAATACAAAAAATATTACCTAAATAATGTTTTTATTTTTAAACTATAATATAATAGTATACTGTAATAGTATACTACTGTAGCAAGAACAGCAGCAACACAACCAGCTGAACCCTGCAACAAATGGCTTCAGCTCGAGGATGCACCTCTATTTATACTAGTCCACGGTTCCTCCTCCTCATTCGTGGATTACGGATTTTGATTTTTAATTATTCACCCAGAGGATCTGTCTGCGATAGAAAATGTGAATCAAGAAAAGTTAAGTCGCCCTTTCGAGACTGATCCACGGAAATCCACGGACCAAAGGAACTATCAATCTAAGGCAGATCCGAATACACAAACCAAATGTCCCCATCTCTACTGGTTAGTGTATAAAAAATAGGGATGGAACGCACTACATGAGAAGTGTAAAAGATAATGTAATAGTCACAGTCAATAGGTGGTAGTTAATAACCCCCCGGGGGGTGGGGTCTGGTTGGGTACCATTGAGGAGCTCTGGTGCTACTTTTCCATAGGAGAATTTCCCAGTCTCCAAGTGTGTGTGGTCAGCAGTCTATGGAAGAGAAGAAATGCACACAGAGAAGCCTCTGTGGTGCATTACCCTTTATTACAGTTAAAATGTCTAGAAGTGACAAGTAATTCTCAGACAATTGAAAAAGTGTGGAAAGCTTATCAGTAGTGGGAGTCTCAAGGGAGCCCCTGCATGCTGGAGTCTTCAGCTGATGGGACTGCCTCCTGGAGCCCTCAGTAGCTGTGTATTCTCCTGCACTTCAGGTTCCCGGTGGTATGGAAGCTCAGAAGCCACATAATAGTGTCACTCCTTTCTCCACCTCACATCTGTTCCTACAGTAGGCCCGGTGACTGTACGCTCGGTGTGTGCCTATACGTGTCATAACTGATATCCTTACTTCCTCAGGGCTAGTGACAGAATGTCATTACTATCCCAATGTGTGCTTTAAATTGCGAAGGATTAATCCTTTAGTCTCTTTGGGAGTATTGGAAGGTATTCACCTGATGGTTCACAGTGGTTGCTAATGAGGCTAATCATGGTATTTTTTATCGTGTAATATATGTTCGAATTTTAGAACATTTGGGCAATATGAAGAAACAGATTATGACAGTGTACCCAAACATTTTAAGTTGTTTATGAGTCAAACAAAAATGGACTCATTTTTACTGCTTTGAAACATGTCAGTCAGAGAACACTGAGGATAATAGATACTCAGGAAGGAAAATGATAACAAACAGGGTTTAATAAGAGCAGATACAAGGAATTCTGCGTAAACAGGTGTAGCCAGGTACCCCCTGGGCTACTAATTTCCCTGCCTAATACATAAGTCCTGGTACAGGCGCAGGCAGTGTTAGGGTTAATCTATGCCCTGCTGCAGCATACAGCTCCCTATAGTGACAGGGGGTGTGTGCCTAAGGCCTAGGTACTGCCCCTACCGGGGCTAAGACCTGGGACCCTCCCCTAGTAACAAAAGGGGGCTGCTGCCAAATTCTAGTGTTCTTTCTATCCTCTCCCCTCAGCGGGAGGAGGTGTGTTATTCTGTGTGCTGGACCAGGGACCTGGTTTCAGGCCTTCCCTCCCGCAGGGGAGTGGAAGCACCTACCCCGTACTTCCCCAGGGAGTGTGGGAGATAAGGAGAGACTCCTGGGGTCGACTCCAGGGACTACAGAAAAAGAGATTGTGCTGTATTATGTCAGTGTGCTGTGATGTATGCTGTGCGACAAGAATAAAGACCACCGTTATGTTACACCCAGCGACTTGTACCTGCTACAGAGAGATCCACCACTCTCTGCAAAAAAATTGCCAAAAATAAAAATATTTTTACATTTACATTTTATTACTGTGTATTGTAGCAGGGGGTCTCCTGAGCTGAACCGCATTGGTTTCAGGTCCGAGGACACCGTACTTCCCGAGATACAGCCCCGTTATGGGGTGCCGGTATCTCCTATGCTTTGGATTCCCGCGCCACGTGATCGGGACATTTACATGGTGGAGATACTGGCACCCCATAACAGGGTCTGTATATCGGAAAGCAGGGGGTCACCGGACCTCAAATAACACGGTTCTGCTCCAGAGACCCCCTGCTCATCTACACTAGTCATAAAATTTAAATGTAAAAATATTTAGCAAGCACCAATACACCACCCACCCCCTGTGCCCCACATAAAATCATGATTTTTTTTTAGACACACAATTCCAGTCTGTCCTGATGGGTGTCTGCAGGCCCCAGAGTGCCCCCTGGGAGGCACCCATGAGTGTCTGGGGGCCTCCAAGTGGTCCCCACTAGGCTCAGTGGGCCTCCAGTTAGGCCTCGCGGATTCCCACGGGCCCCAATGGGGTCCATGGGTGGTCCCAGATGTTGTCTGGGAGTCCCTGTCTCATCTCCACAGGTCTGGGGACCCTTGGGTGGTTCCCACAGGTGTCTGGGGGCCCTCGGGTGGTCCCTGCGGGGCTCCCACAGCTGTGGGCCCCCCGGTTCATCCCCACAGGTGTTCCCCGTGGGTCCTCAGGTGGTACCCATGGGCGTCCAGAGTCCTCAGGTGGACCCTTGGGCTTCTGGGCGTCCTCAGGTGGTCCCCCCAGGCCTGCGATACCAATCCTGTATGTCAAAAAATAAAACATGGCCTACATTTAAATCAATACACCCTCCCCCCACCCCCACCAAACACATACAGTAGAGTGATGGGCAAAATAACTATTATCCAGATATGGATAATAGATTATTTGCCCATTATTAAACAGAACATTAGCTAGCATAAATAAAGTAAATAAAACCATTCTACTTACCCCTGGCAATATGAAGGGCATCCTCGTCAGCTTACTGTAGGACCATGTCCTCTGTTGCCAGAAAAAAACATAGCAGAATACATTCTAATGGCCCCTAACCCCTTAATCACCTTAGCGGTTAATAACCGCTATAGTAATTAAGGGGTTAACCAACCCTGCCCCGTTAACCACCGGGAGGCCTAACCACCCACCCCGCACCCACTATACCCACCCTGTACCCATTGATTGTTATAGTAGTACAACATACCCATATAATAATATGGGCATGATAAGCCATTATAGCACTCAATGGGCACCAAATCAAAACACATTAATGCACAAAAGACACAATAATAAAACATTTCAAAACACTGAAACACCCCAATTCACTAAATAAAAACACTAGCCAACAAATGCAATTAATAAAAGCACTAACCAGCACAACAATGAATTAATTCAACCATTAACCAATCAAAGCAATTAATTAATAAAACAACACAGCTAAACAATAAGGAATTAATTCAACCATTAACCAACAAAGCAATTAATTAATAAAAAAAACTCTGCAACACAACCATTAATAGCAGCACCCAACGGAAGACATTATTAATTAAAAATGAAAATCAATTGCACAAAAAATTAAAATTAATGCATCAAAATCACAAACAATTACATCCACATAATAAACACACAGAAAATATCACACTCAATACAAAGCAACCAATAAAAAACAAATTAAACGTGGAGCTTGTTAGGTGTCCAGTATACTTTACAATTGTGTTTTAGCTAGTCTTGGCTGATTGGAGGGTGGCAACCTCCTACTTAATTGAAGCTCACCCCCTCCCACATTTAAATGGTTAAGGGCTCACCCCATAGCATCTTCCACACAGGGGAACGTGTTTGCTTGCAGGATGGTTGTGACAACTCTAATACAGAGTGCTTTTCCTGGTAATGTACAGGTTAATAAAGGCTTCAATCAGACTTAGAACTTTGCAACTAATATTGACAGATTTACTATAAATCATTCTTCCTGTTATCACACAGGTTATTAAGAATTTATATTAGCGTTAGGGACCCCTGAATTGTGGTCTGCCGTGCAGTTGGCTTAGGGGCTTACAACAATTTTGGCCAAAAATGTTAAACTAAAAGACCATTTTACTTAATAGATATTTATACATATATATTTAGGTACTGTACCGTGTATGAGTTTCACTGGATGTGCTAAAACTGAGCTCTGTCTGTGTTTTATGTTCTGTCTCTGGTTTTAAATATATATTGCCATGCTCAGTAGCACTCCTCTGTGACACTCATATGCTTATATATATGTTGTGGTTATTTTGGGGGTTCAATAGGAGCATGTTAGGTGTCCAGTATACTTTACAATTGTGTTTCAGCTAGTCTTGGCTGATTGGAGGGTGGCAACCTCCTACTTAATTGAAGCTCACCCCCTCCCACATTTAAATGGTTAAGGGCTCACCCCATAGCATCTTCCACACAGGGGAACTTGTTTGCTTGCAGGATGGTTGTGACAACTCTAATACAGAGTGCTTTTCCTGGTAATGTACAGGTTAATAAAGGCTTCAATCAGACTTAGAACTTTGCAACTAATATTGACAGATTTACTATAAATCATTCTTCCTGTTATCACACAGGTTATTAAGAATTTATATTAGCGTTAGGGACCCCTGAATTGTGGTCTGCCGTGCAGTTGGCTTAGGGGCTTACAACAATTTTGGCCAAAAATGTTAAACTAAAAGACCATTTTAATTAATAGATATTTATACATATATATTTAGGTATTGTACCGTGTATGAGTTTCACTGGATGTGCTAAAACTGAGCTCTGTCTGTGTTTTATGTTCTGTCTCTGGTTTTAAATATATATTGCCATGCTCAGTAGCACTCCTCTGTGACACTCATATGCTTATATATATGTTGTGGTTATTTTGGGGGTTCAATAGGAGCATGTTAGGTATCCAGTATATTTTACAATTGTGTATCAGCTAGTCATGGCTGATTGGAGGGTGGCAACCTCCTACTTAATTGAAGCTCACCCCCTCCCACATTTAAATGGTTAAGGGCTCACTCCATAGCATCTTCCACACAGGGGAACGTGTTTGCTTGCAGGATGGTTGTGACAACTCTAATACAGAGTGCTTTTCCTGGTAATGTACAGGTTAATAAAGGCTTCAATCAGACTTAGAACTTTGCAACTAATATTGACAGATTTACTATAAATCATTCTTCCTGTTATCACACAGGTTATTAAGAATTTATATTAGCGTTAGGGACCCCTGAATTGTGGTCTGCCGTGCAGTTGGCTTAGGGGCTTACAACAATTTTGGCCAAAAATGTTAAACTAAAAGACCATTTTACTTAATACACTGGCGACACACTTTATTCGAGCTTGGCTAGTCCCACGAATTCGGGTATACCCGGGTGTATTGAGGTTTGTGACTGTTTTCTGCCCGAGTACATTGAGTTATTTTCCAAGCAGGGATTGAAGCATTTTATTCCCGCTGGCTGCAATAATGCACAGTATATATATATAAACTGCATTACAATTCATGAATTTATGCCATCTGGTAGACACGCGAAGCATTGCAGCCTATTAAATCCTAATCATTATCATTTAACAGATCAGCCGCCCATCAGCCAGGCATGAACCCAGGCTGGGAAGGCAAATGCAACGGGGCTTGTCAGAGGTTAGGAGTGGCGCATTCCAGGTATCTGCCAGGTACATACCGGGTATTTGCTCGAATAAAGTGTGTCGGTGCAGTAGATATTTATACATATATATTTAGGTACTGTACCGTGTATGAGTTTCACTGGATGTGCTAAAACTGAGCTCTGTCTGTGTTTTATGTTCTGTCTCTGGTTTTAAATATATATTGCCATGCTCAGTAGCACTCCTCTGTGACACTCATATGCTTATATATATGTTGTGGTTATTTTGGGGGTTCAATTGGAGCATGTTAGGTGTCCAGTATACTTTACAATTGTGTTTCAGCTAGTCTTGGCTGATTGGAGGGTGGCAACCTCCTACTTAATTGAAGCTCACCCCCTCCCACATTTAAATGGTTAAGGGATCACCCCATAGCATCTTCCACACAGGGGAACTTGTTTGCTTGCAGGATGGTTGTGACAACTCTAATACAGAGTGCTTTTCCTGGTAATGTACAGGTTAATAAAGGCTTCAATCAGACTTAGAACTTTGCAACTAATATTGACAGATTTACTATAAATCATTCTTCCTGTTATCACACAGGTTATTAAGAATTTATATTAGCGTTAGGGACCCCTGAATTGTGGTCTGCCGTGCAGTTGGCTTAGGGGTTTACAACAATTTTGCCCAAAAATGTTAAACTAAAAGACCATTTTAATTAATAGATATTTATACATATATATTTAGGTATTGTACCGTGTATGAGTTTCACTGGATGTGCTAAAACTGAGCTCTGTCTGTGTTTTATGTTCTGTCTCTGGTTTTAAATATATATTGCCATGCTCAGTAGCACTCCTCTGTGACACTCATATGCTTATATATATGTTGTGGTTATTTTGGGGGTTCAATAGGAGCATGTTAGGTATCCAGTATATTTTACAATTGTGTATCAGCTAGTCATGGCTGATTGGAGGGTGGCAACCTCCTACTTAATTGAAGCTCACCCCCTCCCACATTTAAATGGTTAAGGGCTCACTCCATAGCATCTTCCACACAGGGGAACGTGTTTGCTTGCAGGATGGTTTTGACAACTCTAATACAGAGTGCTTTTCCTGGTAATGTACAGGTTAATAAAGGCTTCAATCAGACTTAGAACTTTGCAACTAATATTGACAGATTTACTATAAATCATTCTTCCTGTACTCACACAGGTTGTTAAGAATTTATATTAGCGTTAGGGACCCCTGAATTGTGGTCTGCCGTGCAGTTGGCTCAGGGGCTTACAACAATTTTGGCCAAAAATGTTAAACTAAAAGACCATTTTACTTAATAGATATTTATACATATATATTTAGGCACTGTACCGTGTATGAGTTTCACTAGATGTGCTAAAACTGAGCTCTGTCTGTGTTTTATGTTCTGTCTCTGGTTTTAAATATATATTGCCATGCTCAGTAGCACTCCTCTGTGACACTCATATGCTTATATATGTTGTGGTTATTTTGGGGTTTCAATAGGAGCTTGTTAGGTGTCCAGTATACTTTAGAAGAGTTGGCCTTACGATTCCCGGGGAAACATGAAGCTCACGTACCGGTATTTTTTTTTCATTGCACATTGACTGATAATGTATTCATCTGTACATTATTAGGCCAATAATTTGTTTTTAATTGCTTGCTTTCTATTGAGTGTGATTTTTTCTATGGGTGATTATTATGTGGATGTAATTGTTTGTGATTTTACTACATTAATTTAAAAAAAATTGCGATTGATTTTTATTTTTAATTAATGATGTCTTGCGTTGGGTGCTGCTTTTAATGGTTGTGTTGCCGAGTTTTTTTTATTAATTTATTGCTTTGTTAGTTAATGGTTGAATTAATTCCTTGTTGTTCAGCTGAGTTGTTTTATTAATTATTTGCTCTGATTGGTTAATGGTTGAATTAATTCATTGGTGTTTAGCTGAGTTGTTTTAATAATTAATTGCTTTGATTGGTTAATGGTTATTATTGTGTCTTTTGTGCATTAATATATTTTGATTAGGTGCCCATTGAGTGCGATAGTGGCTTATCATGCCCATATTATTATATGGGTATTATGTACTACTTTAAAAATCAATAGGTACAGGGTGGGTATAGTGGGTCCGGGGTGGGTGGTTAGGCCTCCTGGTGGGTAGCGGGACAGGGTGAGTTAACTCCTTAATTACTATAGCGTTATTAACCACTAAGGTGATTAAGGAGCTAGGGGACATTAGAATGTATTTTGCTATGCATTTTCTGGCAACGGTGGACAGGGACCTGCAATAAGCAGACGAGGATGCCCTTCATATTGCCAGGGGTAAGAAGAACGGTTTTATTTACTTTATTTATGCTGGCTAATGTTGTGTTTAATAATGGGCAAACAATCTATTATCCATATCTGGATAATAGTTATTTTGCACATTACTGTACCGTACGTGTTTTGTGGGGAGAGGGGGGAGGAGGTGTATTGATTTAAATGTAGGCCATGTTTTATTTTTTTTAAATACAGGATTGGTACCTCAGGTCTGCGGGGACCCACGAGGACCACTTGAGGACCCCCGGACACCCACAGGTACCACCTGAGGACCCACGGCGGACACCTGCAGGGAAGAACCGGGGGCCCCACAGCTGTGGTGGCACCAGGGACCCACAGGGACCATCCAAGGGCCCCCCAGGCCCCAGTGGGAACTACCCGAGGGCCCCCAGACCTCTGTAGGAACCACCCGAGGGCCCCCAGACACCCATGAGGACAACCCGGGGACCCCCAGACACCCATGTTGTCCACCCATTGGGACCACATGGAGGACCACGGAGCCTATCGGGGACCACCCCGATGCCCCCAGACACCCGTGGGTACCCCTCGAGGTGCACTGTGGAACCTGCGGACAACCGTCAGGACCACTGGGGACCCCGCCGGACTGGGGTTTTAATTGTGTGTGTAAAAAAATAAATCATGGTTTTACAGTATGTGAGGGCAAAGGGTGGGTGGGTTTTGTATTGGTGCTTATTAGATATTTTGATATATTGGGGGCCTAGGAGGTGGATAGTAGGGCTGTTGTGTGTGATTTTTTTTGTATTGTGGGTAGCGGGGGTGGGTGAAGGGGGCATTATCCCCAAGGATGGGTGTTTAGGCCTACCGGGTGGGTAGTGGGAGGGGTTAACCCCTTCATTACCTTAGCGGTATTAACCGCTATGGTCATAAAAGGGTTAAGTCCACCCGCTAACCCCCCTTCTCCCTGCAAGGCCTAAACACCCACCAAGGGCCAAATACCACCTTCACCCCTCCACCTCTCCACCCCTCACCCCTACCCACAATAAGCCTGGCACGGGTGGTTAACCCCTTCATTGCCTTAGCGGTTAGCCGCTATGGTAATGAAGTTGCCTGGAAATGCATTTTTTCATGCATCGGCTTCATGCCGGGGTCTCCAGTGCTGATATTGATGGGTATCAGCTCCTGAGACTCCCGGCATCAATCCCATGCAGGAAACATGCATTATATTTTCTAAGTCCCATCTCGCCGCTCATCGCCGCTTCTACCCACCTTCTTGCCAACTTTTTGTGGTGGGACGATTTGGAGAGGAAATCGCCATTCTAAAGTGGCGATCAGCCGTGATAAGCTGGTCGGGGCTTATAGAATTGAGCGTGTTTGAGAAACTGGCGATCAGTGCCGAAAAAAAGGTTTATTGCCGAGCGTCTGGCAATTTTTTTTTTTCGGTAAAGTTTATCAGGGCTTACTGAATCGCAGTAGGCTTTTTGGCGATAAGCGGGCGATAAACTGGCGATAAGTGGCTGATCGTTGCTTACTGCATGAGGCCCAGTGTCAGTGCTAACAATCAGTGTCTTTACTCACTGAGCTGCTCCTTCTCCCTTTAGTGATGTTACACATTTCTAATATAGATTAAAAACTTTTAGGTTACCACTGAGAAATTATCCAGAAATCTCCAGTCCAAGAAGTTTAAAGTTTTCTCAAAGGATTGCTGTTCCACATTGTACTTTGCAACAAAAAAAAACTTGGAAATTCAGTTTGTTTGGATCACATAGCTCAACCCAGAGGCCAAACACAAGTGGAATTTTTGTTTAGAAGACCGTCCTGGTGTCCATGTGGAATTATTTTAACATTAATCAGTTATCATACAGGATTAGTTACACAGTAAAGTGTGTTTATTCTTAAATATTTTGTCTTTGTTTTGATTACATCTTGGTGCTCGAATAAGCATTCAGATGTGGAAAATAGGAGGGAAAAAACTTTGTGTTAAGTTCCAATAAAAATAGCTAAAAGGAAAACAGCTAAAAGTGCTAAGAGGCAGATGGAAGCAAATAAATTTACTTTTAGAATGGGTTACAAGGAACCAAGATGACCTGGGAGTGTTAAGCATTAAACCCTTCACCTCAATTTCTTTTATCACGTGACACTCCGAGTTCATTTGCTATCAGATAACTAGAAGATCAACTGTACACTATATCCAGCATAATTCCTAATAATTTTGGGGCTATCAGTTTATATTAGTGTGCATTCCCAACATTTGTACATGGTTGTTATTGTGAAATTAAGGTTTTGTGCAAGTTTGTTACAGCAAACACATCTGTCAACCCATTTCTTGGCTGTATTCAGATATCTTAGTAAGAAAATCATTGGATCGTGTTCATTTGAAACAATAAGAGAAATCAGAGTTTAAAATGATTAGATCCAAATTTATGCCCAAATATAAAAAAAATAATGAAAAATGAAGCCCATATGGAGACAATTTTTCTAAACTCTTGACAATGGAATTACACATCTGTGAGAGTTCTTACACCAATAAATAAAATGTGATGCTGGTGAATAATTTCATAATTTTTAGTCTGTCTAGAATTACAATGGATAACTATCGAGCTGGAAAGAAAATGACATGTTTTAAACATTGTAGATATTTGTTGGTATTGCAGTTTTTCACAGCAAGGTGCACTGTCCAAAAAAATAATAATCATATTTCTGTCCAACAAAAATCCTGAATAATGTTGACTATGGTCATAACTTTGGTTACTAAAAAACAAAACTATTTGTTATGGAATATTTTTTTTTTTAAGACTTGCAAGTAATAATATCTGACTGATAATGTTATCAGCATATGTTTAAAAGAGTAACTTTGTTTAAAAGAAATATGCATTCAATACCATGAATTAATGATTTAAATGAATCTGGAATGGGAATTGCTAGATTATTACTGGAACAGTGTTGCACATAACAGCAGAAATATTTGTATTCATTGAGATCTAATTATCAAAGTCTCCTGGTTACAAAATTAAACCAAAAACAGAATCAGAATTATTATTTATTTTAAAGTATCCCCATTGAATACTTTAGCTGATGGTTTCCCTTTGATCATCCTGGTGCAGTCTCCTTGCTTTTGCACAGGAGCAGTGTTTCCCAAGCAGGGTTCCGCGGCACCCTGCTGTTCAGTCAGAGAATCAAAAGGGTGCTGCGTGATTTCCCTGATCTCCGGAGAGCTGAGAGAGCAGGGCAGTTCCCTCTATCCTGATTGGCTGCATGTCAGGAGCCTTTGGGGTGTGCCATAGCAGAGGAGGAGGAAGTAGCATGGGCAGAAGAGAGGTGAGACTGTGTGTCTTTTTGTGTGTATCTGTTCTGCTGTGTGTGTGTGTTTTCTGTGACTTTCTGCCCCCCTGATTCCTGTGACTCCCTGCCTCCTCTGATTTCTGTGACTCCCCTGTCTCACCTGATTCCTGTGACCCCATGCCCCCTCTGACTGTCTGTCTTACTCCTGTGACCATCTCTCTGTGCTGTGTATTTCTGTGGCCCTGTCTTGTTGTCGGGGTGCGCAACAACTAAGCACTGTGGTTAGGGGTACCTGAGAGAAAAAAGTTGAAAACCACCTAATTAGAGGGTTTTTTAACAATTTATAAAAGTATGTTCTGGGCATAGAGTTATGATGACAAATAGTACATGGTTACAAATACAGTTACATAAGTGAACAGGGTTATACATTATATACAAGACATTGCATGCACAGTTAAAAAACAATATATATTATAGGCGTATGTAACAGTTACAGACCAGATTAAAGTGTGAGATAGCTTTAGTTTTGAAAGAACTTAGACTGGTGGTGGCTGTGAGAGTCTCCGGTAGATTGTTCCAGTTTTGGGGTGCACGATAAGAGAAGGAGGAGCGGCCGGATACTTTGCTGAACCTTGGGACCATGAACATCTTTTGGAGTCAGATCTCAGATGATAAGTACTGCATGTGGTAGGGGTGAGGAGCTTGTTAATGTAGACGGGTAGCTTGCCCAGAAAGTATTTGAAAGCAAGACAGGAGAGATGAACTTCACGCCTAAACTCAAGTGATGACCAATCTAGTTCTTTGAGCATTTCGCAGTGATGTGTGTTGTAGTTGCATTGCAGAACAAAAATGGCATATTGAATTGTAGAGGACATCAAGTTTGCTAAGGTGGGCTTGGGGTGCCGAGCCGTATACTATGTCCCCATAGTCGATAATTGTCATTAGCATCTGCTGTGCAATAAGCTTTCTGACCAGCAGACTTAGGGAGGATGTGCTCGTATAAAGTACACCTAGTTTGGCATAGGTTTTGGATGCCAGGGTATCAATGTGCATCCAAAATGTTAAATGGGAGTCAAACCACATGCCCAATTATTTAAAACTAGTAACAGGGGCTAAGGTGGTATCAGCATTGGTTCTGATCTGGAGCTCAGACATTGGAAGCTATACAAATTTAGCCTTGGTCCCAAATACCATTGTTACAGTCTTGTCAGTGTTTAAAAACAGTTTGTTTTGGGAAATCCAATTTTCAAGTCTCAAAAAGTCAGATTGAAGTACGTGTTCAAGGTCGGAGAGGCTAGGGCTGTGTGCATATAATTGAAATGGGAAGTGAATCCCAAGAAGGTGCTTCCAATATCCAGGATAACAGTAGCAATATAGCTTTAAGAGTCCAGGAGTTTATGTATCCTTTATAAAATAGTATATGCAATAAATAGGCATAAAGCTCATAATACAGCCATAGTATGGGACTCCAATGACAGGACAAAACTGCGCTGCGGATGTGTGAAATGAATTCTGAATGAAGAGAACCCACCCCACACCCACTAGTAGGAGGAATGATCCTATATCCCTAGGCTAGAGCAATAAATAGCCTACAGTGGCTTCACGTTTTATTTGACTGCGGCTAGTTCCGCAAGCCGGGAGATGTCCCGGCTTGCTAGCCAAATCCCCTCGGCGTGCCGCGTGTCACCGATGCGCGGTCACGCTTCTTGGGAGCCTGCACCCCCTGCGCGCGTGCCCAGGGTTCCCCGAGGGAGCCCTGGTGTCCCGCGATGTGGGGGACGGTGGTGGGGGGTTCCGGGGGACCAGGCGCACCCGGAGAGGAGAGGGGGAAGCCCCGTTACTGTCGCGGCCGAGATCGGGCAAATGCTCGAATAAACTTGGCCGCGACAGTAACTGCAAACAATGCTGTTCGAATGAAATATAAATCACTCACAATTTGCTGAGTCCTGGTGAGGATGGCGTGCCTCCGTCCATAGAGTCAATGTATAAATCCAAAAAAGGTGATGGAGCACTGCCTGTGAAATAAAGGGCTGGAGGCTGGTTGAAAAAAAGTTAAAAATGCTTTATTGTAGATGCATAGTAGACATGGCTACAAAAATAGGTCCTCTAACGCGTTTCACGCCTTGGTGGCGCTTTGTCAAAGAGTGACCTGTGTTCTAAAAGAATGCTCTATAAACAGGGATTCAATGAGGAGGTGAATTCGCGCCAAGACTTCCCATGCGATCATGTGACCGGGTAGTAAACTATGGGTGCCCCAAAGTGAAAAGACCTCCTCAATCAGAATCTCCATTCAGAGAGTAACATAAAGCGAAAAAAATATCAAAAGAAACTTACTGCGTGCCAGTTCCATCAGGAGACAGTTTCACAACAAAGTGACTCACCTGATCCCAAGATGGCTGATCGGGCAGAAAACTACGTATTTTTGTAGCCATGTCTACTATGCATCTACAATAAAGCATTTTTAACTTTTTTTCAATCAGCCTCCAGCCCTTTATTTCACAGGCAGTGCTCCATCACCTTTTTTGGATTTATATTGTGTGCATATAAGATTGTGTCATCTGCATACATGTGTATTGAGGCTCCCTTACAATCTGTAGGAAGATCATTGATGAACACTGAGAAGAGTAGGGGCCCCAGAACTGAGCCTTGTGACACCACAGGTGATATTCAAGGGGTTGGAGTTAGAGCCTGAGATAGACACATGTTGTGATCTACCTGATAGGTAGGAATGAAACCAGTATAACGGTGTTTCCCCCACCCTCTGGGAGATTCCCCTGTTACCAGGTGTGTAGTGCTGGTTCACAGAAGCTCTGAGGTTCCGGTGATGGTATTGGGGAAGACAGGACAGGCTTTAGGGGTGATAGCTTGTTCTTTCTAACTCTTGGTTCAGCGCCTCCATCACCTGCAGGCTCCAGGAGTGCTGGAGGCCATCCCTGCAGGAGAACACTCAGATTCTCCCCCTGATAGATTGCAGACTCAGGCAGGAGTATATTTTATAACAGTAACTTTCTTTATTGTCCGTAGCATGAACACCATACACTGCATACACTTTGTTCCCAGCCTTGTGATGGTCCCTGGACTCAAACTGTGGGGCTTGAGGCCTCCAGAGCCGTTGAGCTCTTCCCTCACCCCCTGATGGGATGAGGGGTATAGTCCACACTCCCACTCCCCTAAGGGAGGGGATAGAAGGTGACAGAGCCCTGCACACCTCTTCTGTCTGACCAGTCTCTCTCAGGGGAGAAACAACACTGGCTAAATTTAGGAAGTGCAGCCCCTAGTACCCTGGGGCAGGGTCCAAGGTCTGAGCTCAGGATTGGGCAGAACACAGGCCTTGTCCTGCTCTCCCCTGTCACTCAAGGGAGCTGCTCACTGCTGGAGAAAACCCGGATTGGGCCTAACACTGCCTGCACTGCACTGGAAAATCAAATGTCCCCGCTTGGAACCGAATTTGGTGTACTATCCTTCAGCTTGGGACATCTGCACAAATACAGAACAACTGTCTGTACATTTAACACAGTAAGACAATATGCAATTGTATGCATACACTCTTTAACAGTGATGTGGCCTCACAGATCCCTCCCAACATAGAGAACCCTTTACCCCATCAATAATAGTGAGAAGGGTCAGGCTTTTTAACCAACCTGCCTGTATGGTCAGGGACAGTGACCGAATACACCTTCTTGGGAGCCCGGTCCGACAGTTACTCTACCCGATCTATGTAGATACCTCTGCCTATCCTCCATACCCCCATTAGATAAGTGACCCGGTCTTCGGTGTGGAAGATGAAGTATCGACACTTAGAGGTCAGATAGGCTTATACGGTATCCTCTAGCCCCTATCTACCGCATGATAGGCTCAGGGACATAGGGGTAGTGGAACCCACGAGACTGTCAATATCTCTGAAAAATTAACATGTCAGCCCTACTGAGGTTGATCAGGCCTGGCCCGGTAATAACCAGAATAAGGGCTCCTATGAGAGTTGCTCGTAAAAATGTCTAATCCTGTGGGTTTTATGACCCCCAACTTGATCTCTTGCTCTCGTCTCCTGATAGCCTCAGCAGTCTTCTCTGCAGAGAACTCTCGTTCCTCCCTCCCGTAGACTGCTATGTCCCCACTGATTAGAAGGAACCTGGGCCTATTCATATAGGGGACATAATCCTGGAACATTGGGTCCCACCATGGCAATACCGTCCCTGCAGGTACAGCCTTCACCGATAAATCAGACTCAGAGTTCTCAGAGGTCACCATAGATGATACCCCCGATGTCCCAGATTTAATGGAGGTATTTTATTTTCCCCCAAAGGAAATTACTTTTAGCCGTCACTTCCCCATCTGAATAGTGTAACTCTGTGCTCACCACAAACAAGACGAAACCCCGGTACTGAGATGGGAATAGGTAATAAACACCAGCCACAGGCACGGGGGCCACGTCCAGAGTGTAGGTTAGTCTTGGTATGCGCGGGGACCGTGCGGGAGCGCACGTGAGACCGCGCGGCTCTATGATCCTCACAAATAGTCCTCAAAGTCCACCCAGTCTTTTCAGTCCTGTGAGGGTTTAAAGACTTTCTTGCTTTTCTGGGCCCAGGTAGTAATAGTCTTAGGCCCAGCAACAGATCGTGGAAGATCATGGGCAATAGTGTCCAAGGCCTTAGGCTTCTTAGTGTCTCTGGGTAAGCCAATGTTTTTAGACCTACCCCGGCCTGCCACAGCCCTCACCTGGTGGATGTCAGGGTCCATAGAGACCTTGTGGCCCTGGCCCTTGACTCGGTTCTAGTATCGCTGCAGGTTGGCTACAGATAGGTCTGTACCCTCACTGGAGCAATACCTCTGCTGGAGCCTGAGAAAAAGAGGGATTATCCTCATCGCTCCAGTGGCTCCTGGTTGTTGCTAAGTCCTCTCGATCGGGCGCAGGTATATCCGCTGCCGCCTCGCTGGGAGCCACCACGGGTATGGCGCTCCTCCTCTGCTTGGGGCGCACCGTCAATCACAGTGACGTCATCTGGATCGAACTCTGCTCCCACTCGGCTTTGAAGGTGGGTGGTTCCTCCGCAGCTAATATAGTGGTTCCTCCAGCTAAATGTAGGAAGTGCAGCCCCTTAAGTACCCTGGGGGAGGGTCCAAGGTCTGAGCCCAGAATTGGGCAGAACACAGTCCTTGTCCCGCCACCCCTGTCACTACAGGGAGCTGCTCACTGCTGGGGAAAACCTGGATTGGGCCTAACACTGCCTGCACTGCACCAGGACCTACAGTACATGGGCAGGGTAGTAGCCAAAACCAGACATGGCTGCATAACATACGTAGAGTGTCTCCTGAGCTGAACCGCATTAATTTGAGCTCCGGGAGCCCATGCAGGCCTCGGTATGGAGTGCCAGTATCTCTCTGCACATTTAAATGTTCCGGTCACGTGACACAGGAATGTAAACTTGCCGAAATACCGGCAACCCATACCGGGGCCTGTATCTTAGGATGCAGGGGGTTTCTGGGTCTGAAATTAATGTGGTTCAGCTCCGTAAAACTCCTGCTTCAATCCTATGTAATTAAAAAAAAAAAAAAGCAGCTCATTACCTTAGCAGAATGAAGCAGTTCAACCATAGTACCTGTTTTTGGGGGGCGTAGGTGGGTGGTTCAGCCTACTGGGAAGCTTAATGGAGAGGTTAACCCCTTCATTACCTTAGCAGTAGTAATAGCTAGGGTAATTAAAGGATTAACCCCTTCCACAGCCCTCCCGGGACACCTAACCAACCACCCTGGGGCAACTACCCCCTTCACCTAACCCCCTCTAGCCCCAAGAAACCGGTACTTCTGTTTAACCTGTTCATTAGCTTGGTGGCTAGCCACTAACGTAATGAAGCTACTTTTATTATTATTTTAATGGGGGTGCCAGTATCTCCTAAAATTTAAATGTCCCTGTCCCCATCCCGGGGCCTGTATCTCGGGACCGGATCTGAAATTAATGCAGTCCAGCTCCAGAGTCCCCTTCTTCAAATCTGTGTAAATAAAATTAAATAAAAACATTGCGATCACCTGTTAGAGATGCACAGGTAGAGGGACTACACAAGTGTGCTCTTACTGCGCAGCTCTTCCAGACTGATGCGGCCCGGATTAATACTGTGGTCGTCCCATTCAGAGGCAGGGACCCCGCTGTGTTAATTCTCATGAGCAATTCGTCTGGCTGTGGAGAATCTGCAGTCTGGCTGTGTTCAACCTGCATTTCAATTGCAGTTTCGTTGAGGGAAAACTCATTAATAAAGCCAACTGCATCTGTATATATTTAAAACCAGAGACTGGAACTGTACCGTGTATAGGTTTTACTGGATGTGCACTGAGCTCTGTCTGTGTTTCATGTTCTATCTATGGTTTTAAATATATATCGGCATGCTCAGTAGCACTCCTCTGTGACACCTATATGCTTATATATGTTGTGGTTATTTTGGGGGTTCAATATGAGCTTGCAGGTGTCCTGTATGTTTTACAAATCTTGTTCAGCTGGTCTTAGCTGATTGGAAGGTGGCTCTTCCTATCTTGTTGAAACTCACCTCCTCCCACATTTAAATGGTTAAAAGCTCACTCCATAGCATCTCCCACTCTCAGTGGAACTTGCTTGCTTGCAGTATGATTGTGACAAAGTAACTGGCACTACCAAGGATCTCAATCACTACAGATGCATGCGGAATATGTGCACAAGGCAAACAAGGCATGCAAAAGCACAATATTACTCTGACAATCTCCACCAAAATACATCAAACCCAGCTAACTTCTGGCAGGTTATCAACAATATATTCTAGCCTCCTAACCATCAACAACCAAGTAATATCACTAATGGGGGTATTACTCTGACAAACCCCACTGACATTGCAAATGCATTCAATGATTACTTTGTGGGGTGTGCCACTAACTTATTAGCGAAACGCAGCCCAAACCACAAATCTGAATCTCATCCTGGGAGTACACACATAGAACCACCCACTCCCAACACTGCCCACAATTTTCAATTTGGCCCAGTATCTGAAGAGGAGATTATACAAGCGCTCCTCAAACTAAAACTAAGCAGCCAATGTGGACCTGACTTACTACAATCTAAGTTCCTACGACTTGGTGCCCCAGCCATTGCCAAACCAATTGCGTCCATAGTCAACTCTATCCTGTCTACAGGCCATATCCCTAAGACCTGGAAAACTGCCAGAGTTGTCCCAATCTTCAAAAGTGGGGACAAAAACACTGTCTCAAACTACAGGCCAATTTCCCTTCTCCCAATTCTATCCAAAGTCATGGAAAAATGTGTCCACTCCCAATTAAGCGATTTCTATACCAAGACAAATTTCCCTAGCCAATTCCAATCTGGGTTTCGTCCCAAACACTCCACGGTAACTACCCTGCTAAAAGTTTGCAATAAAATCCAGTGTGGAATGGAACGGGGACATCTCACTGGTGCAGTATTCCTAGATTTTTCAAAGGCTTTTGACTGTAAGGAATCCACTCCTGGCTTTTACTATAGCCTTGCAGACCTCTGCAGTTGCAAGCTTCCACTGGCAATCAATGGCACATGTGCTGCCTTTCATTACAGCTTCTGCCCTGTGCCCTCTCATTGTAGGAATGCTCCTACATCCTTCCCCTGTGATTGGATCTCCGCCCTTTATATGTTTGGCTTTGGGTCTGAAACAGAGCTGAGCATAAAATATCCTTCTCTGGATGTTACAGTCTCTGCCACAAGCCGCCCTGGCTTGTATCCTGGTGTACTAACCTCTCTAGTTCTTATCCCTAGTTCCTGTTTCCTGAGGCCGCCTGCTAGTTCCATGCAGGGGCCCGTTCCTGAATTCTTTGCTGAAGCGTTGTTTCCTGAGGCCGCCTGCTAGTCCCATGCGGGGGCCCGTTCCTGACTTCTGTGCTGAAGCGTTGGTTTCCCGACACTGCCTTGCGGTGTTCTTCGGCCAGCCTGCTGTCTCCCCCTGCTGGGACCGGCGTCATGGGCCGAGGCCGCGCCTCGCGCAGAGGCCACTCCCACGCTCATGCTCCTAAGCTGAAGCGGGGAACTCCTGACTACCTGTTGCCGAACTCTTGCTTGAATAACGATGATGCTGCCTTCTCCAATCCTGACCCTTCTACGTACGACTACGAACTGAGCACTCTGGTTCAGTCTGCGCGGACTAAGGTCGGTGATTATATAACCCCACCTCAGCCCCGCAGTCCGTCCCGGTTTGTGGCGAGCACAATCGTAACATTGACACAGTTGATCATGCTATCCTGCTTAACAAACTCCAGAGCTCTGGAATAGGGAAACATGCTTTAAACTGGTTTCAGTCCTACCTATCAGGAAGATCCCAACATGTGTCCATCTCAGGCTCTAACTCCAACCCCCTGGATATCATCTGTGGTGTCCCGCAAGGCTCTGTTCTGGGGCCCCTACTCTTCTCAGTGTTCATTAATGATCTTCCCACAGCTTGTAAGAAAGCCTCCATACACATGTATACAGACAACACAATCCTATATGCACACAGCCATAGCCTCTCTGACCTTCAACACATACTTCAGTCTGACTTTTGGATTTCCCAAAACAAACTGTTTTAAACACTGACAAGACTGTAACAATGGTATTTGGGACCAAGACTAAATTTATAAAGCTTCCAGTGACTGAGCTCCTGATTAGAACCAACGCTAACACCAACCTAACCCCTGTCACTAGTTTTAAATACCTGGGCTTATGGTTTGACTCCCACTTAACATTCGGAATGCACATTGATACCCTGACAACCAAGACCTATGCCAAATTAGGGGTACTTTACAGGAACAAATCCTCCCTAAGTCTCATGGTCAGAAAGCGTATCGCACAGCAGATGCTAATGCCAATTATTGACTATGGAGACATAGTTTATGGCTCGGCACCTCAAACCCACCTTAGCAAACTTGACACCCTCTACAATTCAATTTGTCGATTTGTTCTCCAATGCAACTACAACACACATCACTGCGAAATGCTCAAAGAACTAGTTTGGTCATCACTAGAGTCTAGGCGCAAAGTTCACCTTTCCTGTCTTGCCTTTAAATTCTTCATGGGCAAGCTACCCAGCTATCTGAACATGCTCCTCACCCCTACCACTTGCAGCACTTATCACCTGAGATCAGACTCCAAAAGACTGTTCATGGTCCCAAGGCTCAACAAAGTATCCGGCCGTTCCTCCTTCTCCTACCGTGAACCCCAAAACTGGAACAACCTACCAGAGACTCTCACATCCACCACCAGTTTAAGTTCTTTCAAATTTAAGGCTGTCTCACATTTTAATCTGGTCTGTAACTGTTTCATACGCCCATAATATATATTTTCTTTAACTGTGCACGCAATGTCTTGTATATAATGTATACCCTGTTCATTTATGTAACTGTATTTGTAACCATGTATTATTTGTCTTACTCTGTGCCCAGGACATACTTGAAAACGAGAGGTAACTCTCAATGTATTACTTCCTGGTAAAATATTTTATAAATAAATAAATACAGAATGCTTTTCCTGGTAATGTACAGGTTAATAAAAGCTTCAATCAGACTTAGAACTATGCAACTAATTTTGACCAATTTATTATAAATCATTCTTCCTGGTAATGCACAGGTTATTAAGAATTTATATTAGTGTTAGGGACCCTTGAGATGTGGTCTGCTGTGTAGTGGCTCAGGGGCTTACAACACTTTGGCCAAAATGTTAAACTAAAAGACCATTTTATTTTTTATAGATATCTATACATATATATTTAGGCACTGTACTGTGTATAGGTTTCACTGGATGTGCACTGAGCTCTGTCTGTGTTTCATGTTCTATCTCTGGTTTTAAATATATATCGCCATGCTCAGTAGTACTCCTCTGTGAAACTTATATGCTTATATATGTTGGGGTTATTTTGGGGGTTCAATATGAGCTTGCAAGTGTCCTGTATGTTTTACAAATCTTGTTTAGCTGGTCTTAGCTGATTGGAAGGTGGCTCTTCCTATCTTGTTGAAACTCACCTCCTCCCACATTTAAATGGTTAAAAGCTCACTCCATAGCATCTCAGGGGAACTTGCTTGCTTGTAGTATGATTGTGACAAATCTAATGCAGAGTGCTTTTCCTGGTTATGTACAGGTTAATAAAAGCTTCAATCAGACTTAGAACTATGCAACTAATTTTGACAGATTTATTATAAATCATTCTTCCTGGTAATACACAGGTTATTAAGAATTTATATTAGTGTTAGGGACCCTTGAGATGTGGTCTGTCGTGTAGTGGCTCAGGGGCTTACAACACTTTGGCCAAAATGTTAAACTAAAAGACCATTTTATTTAATAGATATATATATACATGTTTATTTAGGCATCGTATCGTGTATAGGTTTCACTGGATGTGCACTGAGCTCTGTCTGTGTTTCATGTTCTGTCTCTGGTTTTAAATATATATCGCCATGCTCAGTAGCACTCCTCTGTGACACCTATATGCTTATATATATATATATATGTTGTGGTTATTTTGGGGGTTCAATATGAGCTTGCAGGTGTCCTGTATGTAATGCATCTGTACATAATCTGAAAAATAGACAGTGTTCACAACGTTTTGAAAATATACATTATAGGCCCATTTCACAAGAAATGAACTCGCCAGTCTTATGGTTTATGATTATGTCCATGTTTATTATACATGTATATACAGAAAGCTGTAACTTTGAGTGTGGCAACATCATAATGAAATACTCAGAGCTATAGTACATTTGCTATAACTTGAATCACTCACAGCACTTTCACAGGTCCGCTGAACTGACTAGACCATATCTAAATTGTTGGATACATTTTTTGCTTTCATCCTTGGCATTGGGCTTTAATGAAATATGGCTTAGTACTGTATGACTATGTACAGTATGTGGAAAAGATGACTCATTGCTACAGTACACACAGTTAGTTATACATTTACATATTTCTGTGTGGTGCAGTTCTAAATTATAATTTTCTTTCATACTATTTTTTTTCCCCTCTTGTACTTTTCTATTTTGGTAGCTCATTTTGTTATACTTTATTTATTTTATTTAAGCTATTCTATTACATGAATAATAGACATCTCAAACGAAACAGGAAATGCTATTAATTATACATTTCATTGACAAGAATTTCCATGCACAACAATATACACAGCTGAAAGATGATAAATGGGGAAAGCCTGACTAACATTTGCAAAATCTAATAATTTCATGAACTATCAGCATGAGATACAGTACACATGCCACACGATGACTGACTACATGAAGTGGATACAGGAAAAACTTGCAACTGATAGTTTAGATCAGGGGAGCGCAAACTTTTTGTGCTGCGCCCCCCTGTCTCTCTGCCCCCGGCTCTCGCGCCCCCCTGCCTTCCTTCAGACGCGTCAGATGACGCTGCGTGGGCGTGTGACGTCAGGTCACATGGTGCCGCGGCGTCTATTGACGCCGCGTTGCCATGGCGACGCAACACAGACGGCTGAATCCCGGTAAGTAAACAGTTGCAGGGGCCTCACGCGATCCCCCGGCATTTAATTTAAATGCCTGGGGGAAGAGCGCGGGGCCTCTGCAACTGCCCGCACCCCCCCAGCACAATCTCCCGCCCCCCCTGGGGGTCGCGCCCCCCACTTTGCGCACCGCTGGTTTAGATCATGAAATCATCTGAAAAAGAGATTTGTGGGGTCTCAAAAGCTTATGGTGTCTGTGGACAACTAAATATCTGAATAACTATCACCTTGCCCATTGAAAAGTACCTGATGCTGAAGGTCTTTGGACAGTTTACTGTATGTAATCAGACACATATTTATGTCATCAGTCATTTACTTAACCCATTCAGTGCGAAGGGAATTCCAACATGCGTGGACAAAAGAATTTAGATAATTTGTTAAGCTATGATTCTCTTTATGTACTTATGAAAGTCATATATTTTTTTCCAGTGCAAGGTGAGATTTATATTGATGTCTTTTACATACTGTATGGATTGTGTCTCATATAAATAATGTAAGATGTCTCAACTGTGTAAAATGGAAACATATAAACATTTGTTCTGTGTTCCCCTAAATATATCATGTTTCCCATCATAATATAGTATAGTCAATGGCCAAAAGAGTGAATAAAACAGATACCATATAATCATGTATTGCTTGAATGTTTGCAATGTTGTTTTGGGAGAGATTTATGGTTTGTAAAAGTTTGAAAATATCACCTTACAAATTTACAAAACTGTACTACAATGTACTGCACCGGCACAGCTTAGTCTAACAAAAGACGGGAGCTGGCCGGGCACGTGACGGGCATGTCGCCGAAAGTTGCGTGCGCGCTCCCCGCACGTTCCCCTGACTTTCCCGCGGCTCAATAGAAAAGCGCCATGGCGTTTTCTATTGAAAGCGCCCGAGGCGCTGGAAAACGGCGGCGAACCTTCCTGGTTCGCGGCGGGGTACTGCCGCGCGGCGCCCGCGTTTTTTTTAACCGCGGTGACGGCCGTATGAGGATAAACAGTGTCGCCACTGTAGAAAAACAGTATTTCCTCATAAAAAAATTAAATGTGACACGTAAAATATGTATCGAAACTTATATATCTGAAATTAGGCTCCAGAGAGCTTTTCTCATGACTGTAAAATATAGTATTTATTATGGGGAAAATTTGAATTTGATGAGAAAAAAAAATCATAATGTCATATGATCTGGAACTGTTTTTGTTCTTCTGTTGTAAGTATTTATACCATTTGCAAACTATTTAACAAAATTAATTACAATAAAAAATATATGATTTGTGTTTGTTTCCAAGTCTGTCAAAGAACAGGAGGAGGTAACAAAAAGATAGGAAAAGATTATCTAGAAGGAGAAGACTATTTGGAAAAACCTTTTAAATTATATATATTATGTTGGAGATTTAACATTTTTTTAGACTATTTACAGTAGAAAGACCATTTAATCAAATCAAACATGTTATGTTGGAGACTGAGTGGATGAATGAAGGATGCTGTTTCCAAGTAAGATAGGACAACAAGGCTTGTAGCTGGAAACTACTATTTAAATCAAGTATGTTCTATTATTGGAGATGGAGTGTATTGTATGAATCTAAAATATAGAGTTCTCACTTTGAGGTCTTGCGCACTGTTTTGCAGCAAAGGAAATAAATATGCTGAGCAGAAAAAGTCACCCAATTTTACATAATAATGAATGCTCCGTTATATATCACAGAAAAATAGAAGAGCACACAGAGACCAAATTCATAGTGTAGACAGTTTAATTCCAATTTGTGATTAGCCAAACATAAAAATCGATGCACTCACATTTTGAACTCTGCAAGTAAACACATGAAACCCAGTCTGACCTGTGGTGATAGTCCTTCTTGAACCTCCAGAGAGGAGCAAGGCTCAGTGCGCTCCTTCACGGGTGTCTCTTTCTGATGTCTGCACTGACCATGGTTCCTTTGTGACTTCAGCTGGGAAGTGATGTCACTTCCGGATAGTATGTCCGGGATCTCAGACCGCCGTTGGTGCTTGCCCTATGCGTTTCATGAGACTTTGTCACTTCCTCAGGTGCAGCAGAGCTATTGCAGTGTGTAATCTTGAGCTTATATACTCAATATTTACCCCTGCAGTGTTCATGCAAACATATCAAATCATATATGAAACTATATACAAAATGACTGGGAATTAAAATAAGCCTAAGAGGTGAAGGCTTTAATAAACAAACAAACACGAGGAGACTAATGGAGCGGGTAGGACCTCGGTGGCCGGAAAAGCAGGGAAGGCAGGCAAGGATTGTTGGGGTCACAAGCAGGGTTCGGTGACAGGCAGCAAGCAGGATCGTCATGGTCACAGGCAGGGTCGGCAACAGGAAGGCAGGGCAGGGGAGCAGGAACTGAGACTAGGGAACAGGGACAAACAGGGACTAGCCATATTACCAGCAAGGGTCTTTAATAATGTAAAGGACTCCAACACAGAACAGGAACAGAAGCATAAGCCTGGGCATGGGCAAAAGATTCTGACACAAAACAAAGGCAAGGAGAAACATGAAACAGGGAACTATAAGGAAAGAGGAAAGGAGCAACAAGGAGACAGACAGAGGAACCCCAGAGCAGACAGAAACCAGTAGCACACCTGGTGGACAGAGAAAGGAGCGATGGCTAGGAGCAGGATGTCTAGGAGACCCTACAATTACTCCCCCCTCTCAAGAGCGTTCTCCGGACGATCCTCCAGGCTCTTCCCAAAGAGCCTTGATGAAAGGCGGAGTCAGAGTGACCCTCCTCTGGTGGTTTGTAGATTGGCAAAACACTTGTCCCGACTGTGACAGCACAGGAACCAGCAACCGGCACATCGGGCGCTGCAAGGAACCTCCCGATGGCTGCGTCCAACTTAAATGCAGGGGCATGCACATCAGGAACACGGGCACTAGGAACGGGCGCACCAGGCTCTCCACCTAAGTCAGGGGGGACACTGAGCTTACTCTCCATGGTCGCTCTTTGAGACCAACATATCTCTTTTATTTTTGGAATCTCTTTCTCCAACTTCATCTTCTCAGGCTTCAGTTTAGCACTAAATATCTATTCCTTGTAACCCTTGCTCGCGTCTTGCAAAGCCTCTGCCAGCTTGCTTTTGAATTCTGTCTGGTGTGCAGAATCTGTTTCTACTGTCCCAGTCTCATGCCATTTCGTGGTATCACTTAATGAGCATTTAAGACCAGCTATTTGAGTTTTCAGCTCTTGAACCTGACCTTCTGCATTTCTTTTCCTACTCAATGCAGTTGCCAGTTCAGCTTCTTTGGAATTGAGTCGCTATACCACATCTCCCAGCTGACTCAGAGCAAGGCTTAAATCTGTTTCCTTTTCTTTATTTCTAACCTGCAGCTGCCGGTACTCCTCCCGGACCTTGTCCAGTTCCAACTGCAGCCGGAACTTCTCACGTGCTGTGTGGTCCAGCAATTCGCAGGCATCTGCCATTTTGACCTCATAGTGCAGTGTCAGGCCGGACACTTCCTCTCTCTCTTCCTTTTTGGCAAGCAGTATCTTGAGCTCAGCGATCTGCTCCTGCAGCGCTGTGAGTTGCTGGGATGTGTGTTCAGCTGCCAGCTTTATCTCTTCCATTTTGAGGCTTTGCTGCAATTTCCACACGAGAGACTCCTGGTTGAGTACATCCTGCAATTCTCCTCTCAGGGCCTTCATCTCTTTACTGTGCTCATTCTGAGCTTGTTTCCACACATCATTCATTACATTTTGGATCTCTGCCAATTCCTTTGCTAAGGTCCAAGCAGCTTGTCTTTTCCAGATTTCTTTCTCATGGGTGTACTGACTGCTTCAGTTTCTGAACCGCCTCATTCTCCCTCTCATACAGAGTTACCTGGCCTCTAAGCTTTTCCTCTAGCAAGGCTCTAGTTATGCTCAGTGTGGCCTTCAGCTCCTCATGCTGCTCTCTGGGGACACACTGGGTACTCAAATGCTCTTGCAGCATCTTTACTCTGTTAGCCGTCTGGATACTTTCTACCTGCAGAATTTGTTGCTTCTCCTCAGCATCCACCTGTTTCTCCTTGGCATCCTGCAGACTCGCACACAGTTCTTGCAGCTGGCTCTGCATCATATTCTCTGCTTGTGTGCGCTGGTCCTGGGAGAACCATTCTTCTTGCAGCACTCTCTCTGCATTCAGCAGTGCTGCCTGTATGTCTAACTTTTCCTGGGCCAATTGTTTCTTTACTTTTTGGGTTTTGTGATGCTTCTCAGTGTCTCCACTGACCTGACTAGTCATATTCATTACTCTTCCTATGGGTTTATGTTCTCTTTCTTTACTGACTCTATGTCCCTTAGGACCATCTCATAGGCATCCCTCATTGTATACAGCTCTGTGTTTAGACCGTGGCCTTCCTGGCGAGAGTGTTCCAGCTCAGTACTAAGCCTGTGAACTTCTTTCCGAGACCCTTCCAGCGCCGCGCCAACTTGATCCATGAAACTCTGGTCCTGAGTAGAATCAGCGTATGCCTTCTCCAGCTTACTTGACAAGATCACGCTGTCACTCTCCAACTGATCATTTTGTTTTTCCAATGTACCGTCTGCTTCTTCCAGTGCCATTTGCATCCTTGAATTTTCTTCTATCAATAGTATCTTTTCCTCTTCTAATTCATGGAGTCTCTTCTCTCGTTCGCTAGCTTGGACAGAGAGGTTATTTAACTTGTGGTTTACAGTTTCAAAACCACTATTAAGCCCTCCGATGGTCTCTCTCATTGAACACATCTCTGTGTAGCAGTGGTACGTCTCCGCTAGAAAGGTTTCAAGCTCTGTTTATAAGTAGCAAATCACCTCCCATGAGGCTTTAAGCTCTGTATTAAGCCTGTCAATTTCCTCCAGAGGTATCTCCTGTGCTGCATTAAGGTGATCAACAGACCTCTGGTCCTGGGCAGCATCAGTATATGCCTTTAGCAACTTTCTTGACATTACCAGATCACTCTTCAACTGATGGTTCTCTTTCTCCTGTAATACACATTTAGCAATTGCTGTGGATAGACACTTTTGTAGTGCAGCCGTGGCCTCTTGCTCTTTATTTAGTTGTCCATAGAGGCAATCTATTTCCTTCCCTGCGGATTGAGGTGCCTGGGTTAGAGCTCTTTTAAAAGCGTCCTCTTTCTTTTTCACTATTCCTGGGATGATTCTGTGAGTCGCCTTAGGCTGCAGCATATATCTGTTCTCTTCTAACGCAGGTTTTCCTGAGGTTAAAGGGTCATCTTTAATTCCTTCTGCAACTTCTACTATAATTGAACAGACACCTTTCTTTGTCTTCTTTCTCTTTGCCTTGAGAAACTCTGAAGAATCAGTGGTACTGTGTTCACATTTATTGCTCAAGACTGTTTTCAAAGTGGGAGCCATAGCTTCAGACATGGGGAAACCAAACTTCACAAAAAAACAGTAAAGAGGAAAATGGTTTCTTTAAAGAGAAACATAGGAATGAACAACAGAAATAGGCATACACCAGGAGACAAATAGATAAGAGAACTGACTTTTAGATTTCAGACCTTAGCATAAGTGATAGAAATATCAAACTGCAGGGGAAACCATAGACAGAAACTTGCATTTATATCTGAAACTTTAGAATTAAGCATAGGAATATCACAGATTATGACAAACTAAATCCAGAGGGACTTGCAGTAACACCTGAAACTTTTAGAATCAAGAGTAGAAAAAACACAGGTTTCAGAGAAATCACGATATAAGCAACAAAACAATGGGAGTACTTTAATCTTTTGAAAAGGAACCCTGTAAAACAGCAGTGGTATACCAAAGCAAGGAAATCAAAAGCAAGTCTGTCTTTATAAATGCAAGTCTGAAAATCTGCAGTGGTCCTCCCAGAAATGCGGGGAGAGACAAGCCTTGTCCAGGGAATGAAAGTCTGAGCGTCTGAAATGGTGATAACAGGTACTGCAGGGAAGGCTTTTTTTTAATAGGGAATTCTTCTCAGGGAGAAAATGGCACACAAAAAAAAAAACCTGCAGAACCCTTTGTGGCAACAAAACCCTTCGGGATCGAAACTGGGATTTTCAAACACCAACAAAAGTACCTTCAACCTAACGCAAGCGGAAAGAGTCTACTGAAGCAGGCAAGTGATGGATCTGTTCCAGGGAGGTCCAGAAATGGTCTTTGTTTTCTGTCACGAGGAGACTCCTGGAGTGGGTAGTGTCATGGGAGAGGGGGTTTGGCCCGGTATTAAAGGGGTTACACCCCATTTTGCCACCCCTTGCTCTCACTTGAGAAGCAAGGGGTTAACTGGAGTGCGGTCCAGTAATGTGTTCCCTGCTTCAGCAACCAAATGTATATTCCCCTGTAAATGTGTATTGTTCCCATTTCAGTGTTTGCACCAACACATTCACTGGGATTGATGCGGGAGGGAAAGGGTTAAGGTTAATTCAGTGTTTATAGCCCTTTGTCCCATTTTCCCACCTTTTCAGGCTCCATTTTGCAGCTCTCCATAGGTCGCCATTCCAGCCCAATGCAACTCCGGCGATTTGGGCCCGTTTCGGTAGAAGACCTGCAGGTGGCACCCGAGAGGAGGAGCGGCGGCGGTTCCCCATTGTAAGTCAATGGAGCCATTCATTTCAATGGGGATTCCTCGACGCCAACCTCCAGGAACGGGTTGGCAGCCATCCAAACCGCAGACCGCAAGAGCGGAAATATTTTCTTAAAGAGAGCTTTGATCACACTCAGTTCAAGGTCAAACACAATTGGCGTGGGAAACTTAGGTTCTAGGGCACCCAGAAATAAAATTCTTTTTGCCCCTAGACCCTAGGAAACCCCACACTCGACCACCACCGGGTATGGGAATGAGGGACCACCGTAAAGGGTCGAGCTCAGCACGAGGGTCGCGCCATTGACTCTAATGGCGGAGCGGAGGCCCCATTGAATCCTATGGCGGCGCCGGACCATGCATTTCCTATGGCAGCGCCGGCCGTATTAATTCCAATGGGGGAAAAGCCACGTGGCGTTAAAACGGCTAAGTCCGAAAGTGTAAAATGTGTAAGTCCATATCTCCGGTTCTGTGAGGACCAGGGGGCTGGGAGTTGGGTCGCATGAAGTCACTGTTCCGGCATGACTGCATGGCCATTTCCAGCCCTCTCCGAACAATCAGACGGAGTATGGGCAAATGTAAAGAATTGTGGTTTCTCTATAGACTTCAATGTTGCTCCATTGAAAGCCTATAGCGGCAGAGCCCATAGACTTCAATGGCGGAATTGCTCCATTGAAAGACTATAGCGGCGGAACCCATTGACTTCAACGGAAGAGTTGCTCCATTGAAAGCCTACAGCGGCGGAGCCCGTTGATTTCAATGGGAGAGTGAAAAGCAGAGATTTATTTCAGCTATGGCGGAGAATCCTGCATTAAAGTGAAAAGGGGATATAAACTTGTTTTCCATATCTCCGGTTCTGGGGATCTTGGAGAGCTGAAACTTGGCCACCATGGAGAGTCACCTCCGGCATGAGGGACTGGCAAGTTTCAGTCCACTCAGACCCACAGAACGGATTTTTTTAATATTTGAATGTATTAAAGAATTAATTGTATTTTGGGTCTGGTATAAAAACTCAGGTTCACCTGAGACTGCAGCAGGGAGAGGAGAGATCACAGCTCAATGCCGAGAGCAGCGGTTGTTCCAGTGGTGTGGATCCGTGAAGGCTGCAGTTTCCACCTTTGCAGAGGATTTGGTCCGAATTTAAAGACAAGTTGCTCTACGGGCTTTTACTTTTCAGCATTGCTGTAAGTAGGTTTCCAATTTTACCCCTACCGGATGTTACAGCCTTATTAGTGTCTCTAGCCCACATACATGTGTATGTTGTTTCATTTATTTTACATCGTATTAAATTTGTAATAATCATTTTATCAATCCTTTCAGTGCTTTATGTTTGTTTTGTAAGTTACACTATGATCTTTTTTCTTTTTTTATCTTTGTCTTATATGTTTGTCTGTCCCGATTGAGACTTTGTTGAAGATTCCTCCCAGGACTCCTCTTCATTCTTGTTGGACTTTATATTTGGTCAGATTTTATATTTTAGAGGCGCCGGTTCTCCCCCTTTTTTTTGTTCATAAATTCCTGAAACACGGCTGGGGCGTTGCACAGCCCAAAAGGCATAACAAAATATTCATAGTGTCCCGAATGGGTGTTGAGTGCTTTTTTCCACTCGTATCCTTCCTTTATACGAATGAGGTTATAGGCACCCTTTAAGTCAAGTTTTGAGACGATGGAGGCTCCTTGGAGACGATCGAACAGTTCAGAAATGAGCGGGAGCGGATACCGTTTTTTCACCGTGATCTTATTGAGGCCGCGGATGTCAATGCATGGTCTCAATGATCCATCCTTCTTTTTCACAAAAAAAACCCCAGCCCCGGCAGGAGAGATGGAGTTGCGGATGAATCCTTTTTCCTGATTTTCCTGAATATAAGTAGGCATGGCCTCGGTCTCCGGAACGGAGAGTGGGTAAGATTTCGACTTAGGCAGGACAGTCCCTGGGATGAGTTCGACCGGGCAATCGTACGGGCGATGAGGAGGGAGGACCTCAGCTTGTACTTTATTGAATACATCCAAGTACTCATGGTACACGACGGGCAGAGACAAATGATCGGTGGATACCGAGTTGAGTCCAGCAAGCACGAGCACGGGAGGCAGCACTGCCGTAGTCCCTGCGGCTGAAGGCCACTGGATGGGTAGGGTACCAGACCAATCAATGTGCGGATTGTGGAGTTGGAGCCAAGGCAATCCTAATATAATCTGTACAGAAGGAGATTGAAAAATGTCAAAGACAATTACCTCCTTGTGACCATCAGCCAGGGTCAAGGTGAGGGGAATAGACTCCAATATGATGTAAGCCGGTTTAAGTGGTTGTCCGTCGATGGCTTCAAGGCTAACTGGGCTCTTCCTTCTGACCATGGGAATTTGATTCTCCAATGCGAACTGCTGGTCCAGGAAATTACCGCCCGATACGGAATCGATGAATGCTTCAACCTTTACGGTGAGTTTGGGACCCTCCAGCGTGGTTGGTAGTACAAACGTCTTAGAAAGAGTGTTGGGAGGAGAGGGGTTATGAGAGACAGTACCCAGCAGAAGACCCTCTACCTTTACTGGGTGTGCCCGTCCCAGCTTCAAGGGACAATTCTGGAGACGATGTTCCGAGGAAGCACAGTAGAAACACAGCCTGTTCTGGCGCCGGCGCGTTCGCTCAATTGCCTGGAGTTGTTGTCTGCCAACCTGCATAGGTTCTGCTCCCTCCAGGGCCAAGAGGGGCGTAGCGGCTCACCTGTGAGAAAAGGCAAGGGAAGAAGAACAGGAACATTGTCTGTCATGTCGTCGCTCCTGCGTACGCTGATCCATGCGTACGCTTAAGTTGATGAGTTCCTCCAGGGACGTAGGTCGGGCGTGAGTAGCCAGATCATCTTTAAGCGTATCGGAGAGTCCATGCCAGTACGCAGCGGTGAGGGCTTCATCATTCCACTGTACTTCGGCGGCCAAGGTACGGAACCCGATGGCGTATTTAGCAGCAGACTTACGACCCTGAGAAATATGAAAGAGAGCAAATGCGGCTGACTCGCGCCAGGCAGGGGTATCAAACACAAGTTGGAATTCGCGTCTGAATAACATATAGTCCTGCGTTATTTTGCATCTACGCTCCCAAAGGGGGAGGCCCAGGCAAGGGCGTCTCCGGTAAGCAGGGCGTAGATATAAGCAATTTTGGCACGGCCAGTAGGAAACAGAGAAGGGGACATCTCGAACTGTACCTCACATTGATTGAGGAAACCGCGGCAGTTAAGGGGATTCCCATCATAGCGGTTTGGAGACGGAATCCGTGGGACAGGGCTGGCGTAGGTAGCCACAGGTGGCGTAGAAGCCCTGCGCGTCTCCGGAAGAGAGGCATTAGTTAATCGCTGGGAGAGAGTGGACAGCTGATCACTGATGAGTTGAAAAGCCTCTAAGGGAATAGTGATCTCAAAAACTGTACCCACCTTGGGGGGTCTGCGTTTGTTGGGCTCTGCATAAAGTCACGCCTGCATGCCCGCAGACCTGGCTAGACCCCAGTACCAAGGTGGGAACGGTATGATACCACACACCCACAGTGTGGTATAGCGTTGCTGGGCCTGTAGAATGAGCTGTTAACATGTACTTGCAACGCTGGGGATTGTCCGACAGAATAGTCGTGTCTGTGTGCCAGATCCAGGAATCCAGAGGTTAACGTAGTAGAAGGCGTAGCAGTGTTCACAGGGATACCAGAGAGCAGAGTAGTCCAGGACGAGCAGGGGTCAAAACCATTGAGATCCAATAAATCACAGGAGCAGGATACAGGGAGTACACGGAGAGAGCAAAGCATAGGTCAGGTACACACAGGGAAAAAGGAACTATGCCGAGCGGGGAAGAAGTGGACAGACAGGGATTATAAAGGAGGAGTTACCAATGGGAGAGAGGGGAGGAGCAGAGAGAGAAGTGGGAGACGACAGGGATAGGACAGGGAGAGAAGAGGAGGAGACAGCAGGGGCAGACAGGGGAAAGACCTGTTGGGATTGAGGGGCGGAGACCTGAGCAACAGGACAAAAGGAACCTGTGCGTGTGCCCTCTGTAAAGTGGGAGTGCACGTGCACGTGTTGCAACACAGCGAGGGGTCGCATGGAACAGGGGAAGACCGCAGGGGGCGGACGGAGTTCAATGAAGGGGAACATGCGCGCAGCCCGAGCTTGCGCGATGGCGTACAGCGGCAGAGCGGGGAGAACAGGTGAGTCAGGGAGAGCCGTGGCGGAGCATGTGCGCGTGCCCTCCGAGGGCTGGGGGAGTGCACGCGCCGGACGCATCACCAGGCGCACGGAGCGCCGCGCCGCGGGTACTACACCAGGAGGAGGCAACAGGTCAGGTGGCGCTACAGGGACAGGTAATGCCGTGACCGTGGGAGCAAGAGAGCGGGGAGGGTTAGAGCCGGGGTACAGGGAACGTGTGGGTACACGGGACCTACGGGGAACCCGCTGCGGCAATGGGAGAAGGGCAGGGGGAGTCACAGGAGATGGGAGAGAGGTACAGGGAATCTCCTGAGTCATCACACCAATGACCTGCACTCAATGATAAGGTATAGGACTGGAATTACATATAAACCAGTGTCAGGCCTATACTCAGTTGTCTTCGTGTCTTTTCGTGTCTTCAAGTTTACCAACTATTTGATGCCTGATGAATTGCTAATCCTGTACCTGATTACTTCATCACCCCAACCCCTAAGTAAGTGTCTATATTTTGCCTGTTATTTGTATATCTTGTGTGTTCACCTTCGTTAAGGAATAAACTATATTTATTATATCTAAGTCGTGTTCAATTCAACCCAGATATTTTGGTGTGTATTATTATAACCTCTCACTAGCTACCATGACAGGTAGGACCTCAGTGGCCGGAACAGCAGGGGAGGCAGGCAAGGATTGTTGGGGTCACAAGCAGGGTTCGGTGGCAGGCGTATAACACAAAAGACAGGGGTGCCCAATGCTACTTCCAATTAACAAAACATATATGGTAATAAGTATAAAGTTGAAATACTTCAATAATAATAATTACTTAGTTATTTAGTTAAAACCATTGGCCAAAGTGTCGTAAGCCTGCATACCAAACATCAAGATGTAACCAAAAATGCAGGTCCTACACTACATTGTGAACCCTTCCCTTTACCTCTGTATGAGGGGAAAGACCCATAGTAGGCCCTGTTCTTGCAGCAAAGTGAAAAGACCTCCCAAGTTAAAAAGGTGAGGAGGAGTGACCTCTGTGGCGAGGTGCCACCTACCTCCATCACAACTGTTCCCAGTCGGTGGCAGGCGGCAAGCAGGATCGTCGTGGTCACAAACACTGAGGGAAAGGAGGGAACATAGACAGACAGCAGCATGGGGAAAATAGTATGCCAACTCTTCGTGCCTGTCTATTCCCTTAATGGTGGTGTGGCTACGGGAGTGACCACCATAGGAGAAGGGTGCAGGGGAGGTTGAGAGTGGTGGAAATGAATGTCATTGATAGGGTACAGGAAAAATGAAGGGAAAGAAGGTAAAATGTGGACTTTGGTGTAGGGTGTGAGGCATACAAAAGGATTGGTATGTAGATAGGGCCAGCACTAGGAGATATGTCGTCAAAGAGTATGACTAATAGTAAGGGGACGCAACTTTTTTAATGAAAGTATGAGTAAAGGTTAAGTTTTATTTATTGTTTCAACTTTATAAACATGTTGGCAGTGAGTGCAGTCAATAAGGAATCTTTCTCTTTGTCTCTATCTGTGTTTGTAATTGACTGCCATTGACTTGAATGGAAGTTAAAACTAATTGAACTCTGATACCCTGTCAGAGATTTATAAATCTGCTTCTTAACATACATAAATGAAGCTACTTTTTAATATTATTCTCCTTGCGCATCAGTTTGTAATTTTGCGAATGTCAATAGAATGAAGATGTACTGTATCTTATTCTGCATCTCTGTGTGTCTCTTTTTCTGCCTTTTTTGGTATAAAAACATCTCTTAGGTCGGAAATGGCATAAATGTATTTATTTTTGGCAATCTTGAACAACAAGCTTGTTACACATGATGGAGCTTGTAGCAGAAAATGGTACATTGCATCAAAGCAAACTTTGTGTGCATTGTTACCTTAACCACATTAACTAAAAAGCAAAATCACAGCAGAGATCCCAGTGCCTCATCTAACTGAACATTAGGAATTTTACAATTTCACAAAATTGATTTCCAGTCCCATACAAATCGTACATACTGTAGCTATAAAAACAGCTGTAAAACTGCACTTCAACTCTTAAAAGAAACTTGACTTTATGTAAACATTTTAGATGTCTATTAAATAGCTTTCAACTCTTCTATCCTTAAAATAGTAGGCTATTGAAACAGTTTAGGAATTTAAGGTGTAATAGTGGGGTTCACAAGCACATTTGTGCTCATGCATAACAACAAAACCAATATTTGTTTAGAGTTTTGTTTTGCTCTCAGATATGTTATGTTTTGCACATGTAGCCCTTGTACTTTGTGTTAAACTGCACGATGAACCGGTTCCAAAGGGGGAACCTGCTGTGTTATACAATTGGGAATGTGACATCAGTGCCTAAGCCAGTATGTAGTAACACCAGTGTTACAAAGGGAAAGGGGGAACTGACTTACATATGGTACAGTATGTAGCACATATTGCAATCAGATGACAGTGAGAAGGGGATAGCGAGGATAATATCAGGAGACAAACAAAAAGAAAGGGTAGGCGTCACTCTGACATTTCGCATTATGTGACTGATGCCACACAGCAGAGACTGGTAACTTGCAGAGTACTGACGGGACCTTCTCGGAGCATCTAAGCAGGTTTTTGTTCACAGCATCAGACCAAGGGTTAGTTCAGCTGGACCTGTTAGTGTTCCCCTCTCCCATTCTCTCACCCTCAACCCCCCCATCTTGCATGTATGTAGTTATGTACTGTACGTAGGGACAGATTTTTACTTACAATCTCGCCTGACCCCTAGTAACCACATATCCCAGTGTTTTGCATATGCAGCGGAAAACCACAATTGGGTTGTGGACACTCCGTAAGGAGCATTAACCTCCTACAGATGAAACTGTCGGTTCTGACCCAGCATCTGATGAAAATTCATGATTATATCGCAGAAAATCCTCAGCATAGTCCATAGATGCTGTAATGGCCCATCAGATTAACACAGCGGGAGTTCCCTGAGTTTGAATGGGACTCGCGCTGTGTGAATCCTACCGAGCTTCACCTGTCTGTAAGGTACACGCACTAAGAGATAGACTGAATCAGTCACTCTACTTGCGCGCCTCTAACAGGCAATCGCGGGGCTTTTATTTTATTAATACGGTGTTGTAACAGGGGGTCTCTGGAGCTGAACCGCATTAATTTCAGGTCCGGGGACATCCTGCTTCCTGAGTTACCGGTATGGGGTGCTGGTATCCCAGCCATGTTAAATTATCCCGCGTCATGGTCCACGTGATCGGGAGATTTAAACAAACCCAGGGGGATACCGGCACCCCATGCCGGGCCTGTAACTTGGGAAGCAGGGGGTTCCAAAGGCCCCTTAATGCGGTTAAGCTCTGGAGACCTCCTGCTACAACACTGTATTATTAAAATAATATAATAATCCAGACTACCTGATTTATTGGGGGCAAAGGGGGTGGATGAAGGGGGTAGTTGCTCCGGGAAGGTTGCGAGAGGGGTTAACCTCTTCATTACCTTAGCGGTATTAACCACTATGGTAATGAAAGGGTTAAGGCCTCCCACTACCCACGCGAGAGTTCTAACCACCCACCATGGGGCAATTACCCCCTTCACCCACCTCTTCTACCCCCAATAAACATTACAATACAAACATCAATACAATACATTTAACAACTCTTATTCCCCTACCCCCCCCCCCTTCCCCACCCCCACTCCAACACAAAGTACAGTAATGGGCAAAATCCCTATTATCCATATCTGGATAATAGCTCATTTGCCCATTACAAAATAAAACATAACCAAAACATGACCCACCCAGCATATAGTAAATTACTGTTACTACAGTTGCACTTACCCCTGCCAGGATGAAAGCTGCCCTCGTCCCCTTGTCTTCCTCTTCTTCAGTGGGCACCAACAGTAAAATATAAAAACTAACTACTGGCCACTAACCCATTAATCACCCTAGTGGTTTTTAACCACTATGTTAATTAAGGCGTTAAACCACCTTCCCGCTACTCAACCGGGAGGCCTAACCACCCTCCCCTGGATACCACACCCTTCCCCAAATAAACCAATTGATTTGCACAGTGGTACACCATGCCCTATGGGCATGGTTTGCCACTATGGCAATGAATGGGCAAGCTACAAATAAAAACCAAGCAGAAAATGAAATACATTATATTTTAATAAAAAAGCTGTGTGTGCTGTGCACGCGCATAGTAAGTGAAACTTCTTTGACTTTTGTCACAGAAATTGTATTTGTATTGGTGATGTTTTAATTAAAAATCAAAATACAATTTCATTGACAAAACGCAAATAAATTTGACTTAGAACATGCGTACACATCCCTTGTATTTGCACTAAGCGTGAATTCCTCGTGTGTGTGTGCGTGTGACTGTGTGTGTGTGCGTGTGACTGTGTGTGTGTGCGTGTGACTGTGTGACTATGCGTGTGACTGTGTGACTGTGCGTGTGACTGTGTGTGACTGTGCGCGTGACAGTGCGTGTGCGCATGACAGTGCGTGTGCGCGCGACGGACTGTGTGCGCGACTGACTGTGTGCGCGACAGACTGTGTGCGCGACTGACTGTGTGCGCGACTGACTGTGTGCGCGACTGAATGTGTGCGCGACTGACTGTGTGACTGTGCGTGTGTGCGTGGCCATGTGCGTGTGTGTGTGACCGTGTGACGTATGCGCAGCCCCCCTGCACCTCGTTCCATGCCTCGGCCGGGGGAGGTCAGCAGGAGTGGCGGCAATTAAATTTTGAGGGCTGCCGCCGCCGCATGTCAGCGGGTGGGGGGAGCAGAGCTCGTTAGGAGCTGCGGCGGCGGTTACCCTCCATGATCCCTGGGCTCCTCTCCTCGACCCCGGCGGCGCTCAGTCTGCGGGACGCAGGAAAGCGGAGGTAGGGAGGAGAGAGGCTGCGCGGCATGGCAGCGGCCGTTAGGAGCGGCGGCTATCGGTGCCGCATATGTCACGGTGTGTGGGGGGTGTGGGGCTCGGGGGGGGGGGTGATTAGGAGCGGCGGCGATAGCGGGTGTGATGTCAGTGTTGGGGTCGGGCTGAGCCAGAACACAGCCCGGCCTCAACTGCCAGCACTGACGTCACATCCGTTTAATTTCTGTCTCCACAATTCTTTTTTGCCCCATCACGAATGAGGTGCCACTAAGAAAGTTTCACTTCAAAAAAATAATGCCAATAAACCAATTAATTGGCACAGTGGTACACCATGCCCATAATATGAGCATGGTTTGCCACTATCGCAGTCAATGGGCAACCTAAAAAAATACACAATTAAATAAAATACAATCCATGTGTTTCTTACCTTTGCTGGCTTCACCCTCTGAATCCGACTCTTGAAGCAACCTCTTGACCAATGACGCAATGCTCCTCAGCAGCCTATGGTCCTCCGGTAAGTCTTTTTCTTCATTGATTTCAGGCCTGCGGGCCCCCTGCTTCCCAAGTTACAGGCCCCTGGTATAGGGTGCCGGTATCTCTCTGTATTGTTTAAATCTCCCGATCTAGTGTGCTGCGACGCAGGAGAATTTAAACATGGCTGGGATACCGGCACCCCCTGTTACTCGGGAAGCAGGGGGTCCCCGGACCTGAAATCAATGCAGTTCAGCTGCGGTGACCCCGCTACAATAATATGTTATTTTAAAAAAATCACCTGCTAGAGGCACGCAGGGAGAGTGACTGATTCAGTCTCTCAGTGCACGTCTCTTACAGACAGGTAAAGCCTGGTAGGATTCGCACAGCGACAGTCCCATTGAAATGCAAGGACCCCTGCTGTGTTAATCCGATATGCCATTACAGTGTCTATGGACTATGCTGAGATTTTTCCCTGTCAACCTCACAGATTTCCTCAAAATATGGGCCAGAATTGACAGTTTCATCTGTTTGTTCATTCCCTCCACATATGCTTACTCAGCGGACTAACACTAATGGATCACCTATGTAAGAAACTTTAACCTTATTCCCATAGGAGAGCTCAATAGCGAGCCCTCTACCTACAGGCACATCCAGTGCCTATCGATCTAAGCAGGAATCAAGTGGGTTAGTACTATGGATCACTACCAATGATCCATCAATTTATACAAGGCACGAGTGGCATTGCTATGCTCTAGTTACCAGTTAGTGATCCATAGGTAACAATTGTGTTTAAACCTTCCCTCTAGCGGTTTACCAGCTATAGAAATCAGATTTTCTGATTGCTAATAGAGTTTTATTCAATGTCACTGTATTCAACAGTATATCACCTATATTTTATCTTTTTTATTATTAAAATTCTGGTTTTAATTACGACCAATTAACATCAATCTGTACCTCATGAGGATAGCTGATTGCTCTCGGGGCTATCACCTCTTTTCTGTGCTGCACATGCACTATCCACCATCATAAAATATTGCATTAATCAAGGAGGTTATTTCCTCCACTCAACCATGTAATATCTATCTCACCACTAATATTGGTCAGGAGTCTGAGTGCATGCAATTTGGGGTCTTTCCTGACATTTCCTCACCTAGGAGACTGCTGACAGGACCTCTTTCTTTTTGTCTTGGTGTTCTTTCCCCTAGTGCACCTACTTCCTATTAACTTCACATTTTCCTAGGCTGAGCGGTTATCACACTTCTCTCGTCAACTATCAGGAGACGTTTACTGGTCGGTTGCCACAGTATACCTATTAGAACTGGGCCAGAAAGACTCTTTTTCTAGTACATGTAGCTCTCTTTCCCCTGACTAAAGAGACCACCGGTACTGCCATTACCTGTTGGCTCACAGAAGGCCCTAGCCTTCGCCTCTGGGAGCCTGGGGTGGTATATCGATCACCTTGGTGCAGCGCCTCCACCTGCGAGGGACCCCAGCGTAGTGGGAGGAACCCTCACAGGAACCAATAGTAATACACACACCTGTATATAATAATAATCTTTACTATACACCATAAACAGTACCCTGTACCACACAGTATAACATAATAACCCGTACCACACAGTAGAATCCCCACCCAGCCCAGTACCACCAGTGAGTGTCCCCGAAGTACATTGGGTGCTAGGCACCAATACCCTGATGTCCCTTTTCCAATGTCCAGGCCCACCCAAAAGTGTAGGGAGTAGCGCTACCCCGTGAGCTGTTGGTGTACGTTGTTGTGGTTCTTGTCGAGTACTCCAGTACTCGGTGCGGCCAACTTAACAATGAGGATCCGCTGATCCAGCGACGTCATTGTCCGCCATGGCGATCCACCTCCACATGGGGTGCATTCCCGTTGGATAGTATCACCATACCGAGTCTCTGAACATAGGTGGTCTGGTCCCAGACCACAGGCCGCGGGTCACTGTGCGGCATCTCCACTGTGTCCCTGACACTAAACAGTAAAATGGGAAAGTGTCCCTATCTAGGGGCCTTCCCTGAAGCAACCACAAACCCCCTTGAGTGGGGCCTATCTGGAACCTAAGGGGGGGGGGTTCTCTGGCCTAGTCTGAGTGCCACTGACACTCAGACTCTACCTTCGCCTTGTCTGTCCTGGCTCCAACTCCCCTCGCGCGCTAAGCGCGCCAAATGTTTCAATCCTCTCCTCAGAAGATCCTAGCAAACCTATTGGCTAACTTTGCCCATGTGCTGTGCAGCTCCTGGGGCTGCTGGGAATTGTAGTCCCTGCAGAGCCTATATTGGTAATGTCCGCCGCTCCTATCCCCGCTCAGATTTGTTTCTCTCTTTAAAAGAGAATAGCAGTCAAGTTTAATGGGTATGTAGGAGCATATGGTCTAGATTAATTAAGGGTCAGCATTGCTCAAATCAAAGAATGCATTTTTTAAATGGAATTGAGGCAATATTATATGAAATTACTGACTTAACCACAAATAGTTATTTATTTAGAAATATACTGCGGTATGCTGCTCATTTGCATTCATAAAAATTTATTAAATCTGCAATAAATAATGCAAGTGATACAACTATACAATAACTAATTGAAATCTACTTGGTCTGTCAGGGGGCAACATATTATATGTTCTAGATTGTTAATATGTATTTGCATCGCCTATTCTAGGTAGGCTAGCCTTATTTTGCCTATTTATTTAGAGTCCATTATATACAGTACAAAACAGCATCAGCAGTAAAGCTCCAAACAAGGAGATGGTCAGCACGGTGCAGCGGTGGGACACAGGAAAGTGAGTGGTATAGATACTCCAACAGCCGTTTCGCCGTAAGGCTTCTTCCGGGAGCATAACTGTGTGGAGTCAGTGAGCACTATTTAAAGAACTCCAATTTAGCACCAAAAACTCCCCCTCGCATATCAGCCAATCGAAAAAACGATGAGTGCTGTGACATCATCTGTTACTAGGGCACGGGAGAAGTTTTTCAAAGGGCTCTGAAACTTAAAGAGACAAACATAAATATTCCTGCCTAAATAAACATGATCACAGCAGGAAAGATCTCAAAGAGAAACATAGGGTTAAAATAGAACATAAAAAGCATATCAATGACAGAAGAGAAAAGAGAGATATATCAACACATCAGATATGAAAATAGTGACAGAGAATAAAAAGAAATAAGAAAAAACAGCTAAATATCTAAAAATATAACCAGCATAAAAGCAAAGACAAAAATCATGAGGGCTAAAAAATGAAAAAGATTCAGAGAAACATAGCATAGCTAAGATAATCATAGATCCCAGCTGAACTATCCACCTGCATTCCTTCCTCAGAAGTGACACTTCCATATTGCCACCTCTAATGCCCAAACTGCTCTTATCGATGGCAAATGCCACCAACAAAGACGGGTCAGAGCCATGCACATCCCGGAAATGTCTAGCGACACTAGAGATCTTTTTAAATGCTGCCAGATCTTTAATCGCATTTTTAATATTGCGGGTGTGCTCTAAGACCCTGAAATTCCCTAGTGGTCTTACCAATGTAGATGAGCCCACAAGGGCAGCTTAAATAGTAAATGATGTTTTTAGATTTACAGTTGAGAAACTGAAGAATTTTATGTTCACGTGTGCCTGTAGAGTTGTTAAATACACATGTTTGCTTCATGTGCCTACAGGCCGAGCAGTGGCCACATTTGTATCCCGTATTTCACACTAAACAGTAGGGAAAAAGGGGTGAAGGGGGGTAGGTTAAAATATAACCATGTGAAATTTAAAGGATACTCACACGGCCATGTGTGAGTAAGGACTGTAATTGGTATCTCTTCTCCCCTCTAGGTAACTTCAAATCCAAACCTTCAGCTGAGTGTGTCAGTCACTCAAGCCGTAGAAAGGAGCCTGAGGAAGCCCAAGAAGGGCGAAACGCGTTGCTACTATCCCTGAGTACTTTTTTACCATTTCAGCCACCGTCATGAGCAGGAAGTAGGAGCACAGCACACAACCCGGACGCGGAGAGTTAGCTGCGCACTTGAGTATCCTGCACGAACTTTCTCTGATAGACTGGCTGGTTTTATGTTTTTTAGCGCTTAAGTCGTTTTTTGACTAAGTGTTTTTAAATGTTCTGTTGGTGCTCAATAAAGATCAATATTACTTCACCCGTGTACACTTGTGTACCACCGTGTGAACCAGGCACTATTTGAGTGACTGACACACTCAGCTGAAGGTTTGGATTTGAAGTTACCTAGAGGGGAGAAGAGATACCAATTACAGTCCTTACTCACACATGGCCGTGTGAGTATCCTTTAAATTTCACATGGTTATATTTTAACCTACCTCTGCCCCTTCACCCCTTTTTCCCTACTGTTTAGTGTGAAATACGGGAAGGGTGTTTGACAGCCCTGCAGTGAGGTGCCATCAAAGACACCTCCCTCCAGAGGTCACTCACGCTTGCCCGTGTGAGTGGATGCAGTATTCCTCTGCGTTTTGATTTAAATACCATCGTCCACCCCAGAATTATATTTATATTCTGTCTTGCCCCTTACATATTTGTTTTCATTTTATTTCACTCTGAGGACAACATCTTTAGCCATTCCTGGAGAGGAGACCGAAGACGCTTCACTTCAGACAAGAGGAGAAGAAGAGTACAAGCAGAGAGAATACAGAAGAGAAAGCAGCAAAAGTAAAGAAACCTTGATGTGAAAGCATTTACACAAGGCCGTGTAAGTGTTCACGTTATTTTACACTTTATTTCACATCACAGTCATTAACCATCATAGTGTTTGAAATATCTGTATAGTCCCTCAACCTGTGCTCCCCCATTTTTGTTTGTTTCTTTGAAACAGAACTTAACACATGAGGTGAATCATGGTAATATAGCTACCTGTGAGAGATTCGTACATACATCATATAAGAAAAACTCAATCTTTTTTCCCAGTTATCTAAAAGGGGGACACATAGACACTTTTACTAAATCAGTACAGGAAGATATCGAAAAACTTGGAAGAGATAAGAAGCCTAGAACTACAAAAAATCTGACTAAACGCGAGTTAGAAGCAGTAGAAGAACTTTCCAATAGAGAGCAAATTGTGATTAAACCGGCAGATAAGGGGGGGCTGGTCATCCTGAATAGAAGAGATTATGATAGGGAATCCTATAGATTATTGGGAGACATTGAAACATATAGAGTGTTGAAAAACAACCCCACTGAACAATACAAAAAAGAATTACTAGAATTGCTAAATGAAGGATATAAGGATGGGATTCTCACTAAATCAGAATGGGAGTACCTAAACAAAGAGTCTCCCAGAATCCCAATCTTCTACTTTTTACCCAAACTACATAAGGATGCCACCAACCCCCCTGGACGCCCAATAGTCTCTGGGATCAAATCCCTAACCGCAAACCTTTCAGGCTACATCGATACATTTTTTTAAAAATCCAGTGAGAAAGCTAAAATCCTATGTCCAGGACAGTATCCAGATATTGAACATTGTACAGAACATGATATGGAGTGAAAACTATATATTGGTCACCTGTGACGTTTCCACACTTTACACAGTGATAGACCATACCCATGGGTGTAATGCAGTGAAGGAAAATCTTGTCAAAAATGGTGAATTAGACCAAATACAAGTTAAATTTATTGTAGACTGTATAAAACATATACTCAGTCATAATTATTTCTGGTACGATGATAAATATTACCTGCAGATTAGGGGCACCGCTATGGGTACCAGATTTGCTCCGAACTATGCCAACATTTTTATGGGAATGTGGGAGGACAATTTCATCTGGTCGGGCCACGAGTACGGGGCAAATCTGGTATCCTGGCATAGATACATTGATGATATAATATTTATATGGGATGGGAGTCTAGAACTACTCATGACATTTCTGACACAATTAAACAACAATCCCTACAATCTTAGATTCACATATAAATATAGTCACACAAGTATTGACTTCTTAGATTTACAATTATATGTATCCAATGGGATGTTAGAAACTAAGACATATGTGAAACAAGTGGATTGCCATAACTTCTTGATGGGAGATAGTGGACATCATGATAAATGGATCAATAACATTCCTCTAGGAAAACTACAGAGGGTTAAACGTAACTGTACTCAAGATCAGGTTTTTCACGAACAAGCACATGAATTGATGAATAGATTTTCAGAAAGGAAACATAAAAGGGACATAGTGGATGAGGCATACAATAAGGTTACACAGATGGAGGGGAAAGATTTGTTGACGTATAAATCTAAGGAGGGAGAGGGTCAAAGAGGAGAGAAAGATAAAATATCAATACCATTTATTACAAGATACACAAATTCCTCCCAACACATTAAGAAAATATTCCAGAAACATTGGAATATTCTCCACAAAGACCCCATTTTGCAACAAATACTGCCAACAAAACCAGAAATAATATTTACAAAGGCTCCAAACCTGAAGCAGAGACTAGCACCCAGCTGTTTGAAAAAGGAATGTATTAAGACCATAAATGTGACCAATGGTTTCTTTAAATGTTTGACATGCAGAGGATGTAAATTGAATCATAATGCACAGAAATCTTTTAAGAAAATAAAATCAGAAACAACTCAAGAGGAGCACGAAATAAAAGATTTTATTGACTGCAACTCAAGTTATGTAATATACATGTTACAATGTCCATGTAACAAACAATACATAGGAAGGACAACACGCAAACTGAAATTGAGAATAGCAGAACACATAAAGAACATAGAGAGAGGTTTTCTACAAAATAGTGTATCAAAACACTTTAAAGAACATCATGATCAAAATCCAAATGGCCTAAAATTCTTTGGTATTGATAAGATCCATCCAAATTGGAGGGGTGGTAACCAGGTCATTAAGATATCTAGGCAAGAAACCTTTTGGATCTATACCTTGAAAACTTTAATACCACAAGGTATGAATATCGATATCGACCTGGGATCATTTCTTAGAGAATAACAGTATAATTATATTATTGTTCTTAAAGAGTCAGATAACCTCTCCCCAGTTCTATATCAGCTTCAGTCTCCTATGTATATGTTATTGTAACAACATTGCATTTTCATCCTCTGCATGCTAAATGGGAAAAGTCCCTAATGAGTTTTGGTCTCTTTTGATACGAAGTCTGTGGTAGTTGGACAAAAACATTGTTAAAATCTATATTGCCTTCATCCTGACCCATACATTGGTGGGTTACATTTTAGAACTTCTAGATCCCTTTTATAAGATCTCCTTAAAGATCTATATAAGATTGAGTATATGTTGATATTGAACAATGTATTTATTAATAAGGTTGCAATACCATACCTTGTCTCTGTATTTATCCACTAAATGTTAATTGTCCCTATTTCTCATGTGAAGTTTATGGGAATCAGTCAGTGATAAGCTGGTCCTCCCTATATGGAGTCCAATCATGTGCAGTGTGAAATTCTGGTCCTAGGATTGTTGATTTATAAATGTATGACATTGATGTCAAATGAAATGGTAGATGTGTGTTAATATATGTGTCCCCTTAGATGTTCTGTGTATTTGATATAAAATATGGATTAATTAGGTTAAGCTATCTTAATTGATTGGATATAGTTATACTTAAATAACTTTAGGCACAAATAATTAATTAAAGAACTAAAAAATTAAAAATGTATTAATACAATAGTAAATGTTTATGTGTTTTCACATTTATTTAATATTTCAAGGGTGTATTATTTCTTATTTAATGGGATCAATATCACAAATTATGGTTGTATTAATTAATTACTGTAAATTAAATAATTCACGGGTAATTTAAATCTGATATATTTAAATAGTATATACCAATTTTTAAGTAGGATTCTGGCAAAGCTATTAGTTTATTGGAAATTGTCCGCTTTTCTGCCCTTTGGCACTGTATACAATAATAATGTGTTTTATTAATAATACATTAAGTCACTCTCTTATCATTGTTTACCATGGGCTCTATGTTGAAAATGAGTGTATATGTAGAGCTTAAAGTTATCTATGTTATTCATAGAGTTCATTTTCCACGTACAGAACAACATATATGCTGAGAGAAATGGGAAAGTTTAAGCTAAAGGGAACTGAATAATTCCCATTGTAGGTTCAGGAGATCATGGTTTAACTATAATCAGTGTGCTTCAGTATGTGTCCCCATATGATGAGTTGGGATCCATCTGGATATTTACATACTATCCATCCAAAATGAATGATATAATATAGTTTCATTATAGGGTTAATTGTTTCAAGTATATATTATCCTTTTGGTAATATAAAGATGTTGTTGTAATGATGCCTTTGTGAGATCTAATAATAATAGGCAGATAATATCAGGTTAATTCTAGTAGTTGGTATAACATTTAGCCATACCAATGTCAATTGGTTGGATGTTAATTAAAACATAAAAACATGATACCATTGCCTTGTAAGTAACCATTATATTAGGTACAATCTCTTTGTATATGTTTATTCTCGATTAATATGTTGCCAAGATATTGCACATAAGGTTAAATGTGTCAATTAGCCAATCTTAAGCATATCCAATCAGTCACGAGAGGTATATATATATAGCCAGGTAGGGATAGGTTAAAGATATTAGCCTCTGACGAAGCCCAAGTGGAGAAACGCGTAGGGCAAACGCATTGGCAGAACAGTTGGAGACGCGCTGAAGACAGATCCTGTGCAACGGAGCAAAGGCAGCGTACTAACTACATTGGGAGACAGAGTCTCGCGAGAGCCGGAGCACGTGATGCGGAAATAACCGCACACACGAATAGTGCAGAGAACCGGCGTTCTACGGACACGAGTGTGAGAGACTCGCCTAAACTCTCAAACTGCTTATATTTGATTCACAGCATGTGAGTTGAATACCATCTATTGTTTTTAGGTATATTTTATTAAAAAGGTTTTATACTATCCCTATATTCCCTATCCCCCCCCACCCATTTGTGAGATCAATCCCTTGCAAGGTATCATCTGGCAGCAGACGGATCTGCCAAAAACCCTCCACAGCAAAGCAAATATGCAAATGTAAATACAACTGTATGCTCATCTGCATGTCTTACGCAGGTCTGCAACCCCAACTTTCACCATTATCACCCAGCAAGGGATTCTGGGAAATGACATGCAAATGAGCACACAGTGCCACTTTTTGCTTCAAAAACCATTTTTAACATGGTTCCCTATAGGCTTAAGCTTGCTGCATGGTCACAGCTTTGAGCACAGCCAGGGTTAAGAATCCCAGAATCCCTTGCTGCAGTGGAAGTGCTGTGTGCTGGGTGATAATGGTGAAAGGCAGGGTTGCAGACCTGCCTAAGACATGTAGATGAGCATACAGTTGTATTTACATTTGTGTGTATACTTTGTGTATATATATATATTATTGTAACATTCCTTTTCTGTAAATAAGCACTGTACTTCTTTTCATATATTTAATTTCAAATGTACAGTAGTAAGTATAGTCTTTGGGGTCTAACTGAAATTAGTACCCTTTTGAAAAAATGAAATGCATTTTTGGACACATTTTGCTACAGTACATTAGGTTTTAGGTTCAGCTTGAGGTTACACCTCTATTTATTCTCATCCTTCACATTACATGGCCAAAGGAAATGTCAAACCGTAAAAAAAAGTTCACCCATCTCTATGCATTGGTAATGTATAGGTTCTCTGTTTCCTTATTTTATTTAATTAAACTATATATATATATATATTGTGGCAGGACGGCCTCGCGGCGGGGTCAGTAAGACGCTAGACACGGTGGGAAATGTTCAACTATAGTGGTTTATTAGTCACAACCAAAATAAGTAGGGGTGCACTGTCCCTTTAAGAAACTACTTTCTTGAAAATTAAAGCCTAGTCCCGTTAGGGACACTAACTCACTTCTTGAGCCCTTACTAACAGGACAGCCAGCTAACCTGGTCATGCCCAAAACATGCTACACAAAGGATAACGATACGTATAAGAATAAAGTCTTATCTGTTTTGCCGCTCCAGTAGCAACAGGAACACGGTTCCGGGGAGCAGGCTGTGTCCAGCCTCGCAGCGATCTTGATCTTTATCCTGGGTTGGGGTCCCAGCTGGTCCCAGCAGCCTAGCTCCTCGCAGGACTGGGGGACCAGAGCAACAGCAACGGCTTCCCAGCCGGGAGAGTTCTCTCCACCTTCCTGTGGAAAAACAAGCTCTCTGTGTGTGTGTCACTTCCTGCTTTTAAACCTGCAGTCTCTCAGGCCTCCTGCTTAATTAGGCTGCAGGTGTGCTTCTTTCTGTCTGAGGAGATTAACACTCTGTGAACTGGCTGCAGCGTCTCTCCATTCACTATTCCAGCCTACTGAGTTAGTGACTCTGTCACATATCCCTCTCCCCAGCGAAACATTGTCCTGTGGAGCGGCCCGTGCGCCATTCCCGTGCACCAGCATCTTTGCCGAAAATGTCTGACGTCGGCCCTTCCCTCCCCCCTTTTTTTTTCTTGCCTTCCAATTTAGGCATTTTCTTTTTGGGGTAATTACCAGGCCATCTGGGCCTGAGGACTGGTACCTCACTATCTCCTTGTTTTCAGAGACTCCTTCACCCTGTAGAAGAGCCTTGACTTCGGTCAGCTCATTGCCTACTCTTGCCAGTGACTGTTTGGCCTTTTCCTGTGAAGACAGCAACTCCGCTTTAGCGGTGATGGGTTTTGGAACTATTTCCATCCGCATACCTTCAGTGTTGGGTTTCACCTCATTTCTCTTCAGAACTTCAAATTGGGTGGGGGTCTTTTTAACCCCAAGGGCACCCCATGATGCCTCTCTTTAACAGTCGGCAGACTCGAAGGCTTGGGCCTGTCTTTCTTGTCCCCTTAACTTACTCCGTTGGGAGTGTTGCTGAACAAACTGTGAGGTCTTTCTCATCTTACAAACATGGACACTCTTTAGTCCCATTCTTGACTGTCTCTTCACAGCGGCTGCCTTCCTTGCAAGGAAACCACTATGGGTCCCATAGTACAACTGGCTTCTTACTGTGCTACTACATAGCACCTTGGTCTTCCCATCCCGTGCCTTGTGAAAAGTAGACTGTAACACTGCAACGGTATTGCAGTCACGCTTCCTGGTGCGCCTCACTTGCTTTATCTCTACCACCCTTTTTCCCATGGACTGCTTCCGTGACCCAAACGCCTGTCTTGGGGTTGTAAGCTTTTCCTCCAGCTTCATCTGAGAAACCTCCTGCTGGGCAGCCGTAGAGTCCAACATAGCGTCCCACTCAGTCTTCAGAGCCTCAAGCTCCTTGACTAGGTCACACTTTTGTTTCTCCGCCATCTTGCGGCCAGCACACTCAGACTCCAGGTCCTTCCTCAGGTCTTGAAGAAGTCCTTCTGCCTTTCTTCTTTCACTCAATGCGGCTGCTAGTTCATCTTCGTTAGAATTGAGTTGCGATTCTACGTCTCCTAGCAGACTCCGAGCAAGGCTTAAATCTGTCTCTCTTTCTTTATTCTGGACCTGCAGCTGCTGGTGCTCCTCCCAGACCTTGTCCAGCTCCAGCTGCACTCGGACCCTCTCATTGGACGTGTGGTCCAGAAGCTTGCGGGTATCAGCCATCTCGGTTTCATAGCGCAATGACAGGCAAGCCACCTGTCGGACGGTCACCTTCTCCCGCTCGGCGAGCTGTATCTTGCGCTCCGCAACCTGCGTTTGCAGCTCTTCAATTTGATCCTGAAAATCCCCTCTCAGGGCCCTCACCTCTTCCTGGTGTTTGCTCTGGGCTTGCGTCAGCTCCTCCTTCATCTTTTGGAGCTCTGCAGTTTTTGTTGCCAGTATCGCTGTTGCTTCTGTCTTCCAGGCTTCTTTCTCCTTGGCATACTGACTCATGGAGATGGAGTTGCCTCTCTGCTTCTCCAGCTCTTGCTCCAGTCTTTGGACCTTCTCATGTTCCCTCTCACACAGAGTCACCTGGCTTCTAAGCTCCGCCTCCAGCGATGCTCTTGTGGCGCTCAACGTGATCTTCAGCTGCTCCAGGGCGAGGCATTCTTTTCCCAGCATTTTCTCTGCATTCTGCAGAACAGCCTGTACTTCATTTTTTCCTTGCGCCAATTGCGTCTTCACTTTCTGTGCTTGGTGAAGCTTCTCAGTTCCATCACTGACCTGACCAGTCAGGTTTAAAACCTCTTCCTTCAGGTTTATATTTTCAATTTTCACAGTCTCTACATCCCTTATAACCATTTCATTGGCTTTCTTCAAAGTACCCAGCTCTGCCCCTAGCGATGCTCTTGTGGCGTACAGCGTGGCCCTCAGTTCCTCATGCTGTTCTGTGGGGACATACTGGGTACTCAGCCGTTCCTGTAGCACTCGCTGCTTCTCCTTGGCTGCTTGCAGGCTTGCATGTAGCTCTTGCAGCTGGCTCTGCCATAAGTGCGTTGCCTGTGTGTGCTGCTGCAGGGAGACACGTTGCATCCTCTCTGCATTCTGCAGTGCTTCCTGCACCACTAGCTTTTCCTGGATCAATTGCTTCTCCACTTTTCCTGCTTGGTGGAGCTTCTTATCACCTTTACTGATTTGATCAGTCAAGTCTGAATTTTCCTGCGTCAGACTTACATTCTCCTTCTTTACAGTCTCTAAATCCCTCAGGGCATTCTCATGGGTTTCCTTCAACATACCCAGCTCTGTGTTTAGACTGTGGCCCTCCTGTCATGAGAGCTCCAGCTCTGTTTTGAGCGTGCTAGCTTCTTGGTGAGAAATTTCTAAGGGCCTCATGCAGTAAGCGTCGATTATGTGAAATCGGCAATCTTACCGATTAGTCATGTTATTGGCGTTTTTTCCTCTCCGTATGCAGTAAGTGCCGAATACATTCAAAATCAACCCGAAAACAAATCCGCCCACTCTCACGATGATTAGCCGATCACACACAGGTGTATCGGCGTGCGTGGCGGGGTGCTGTTAGGTTGCCCAATCACAAATCTTGCTGAATCAGGCGAAACAAGCATGTTTTGGATTGCGCGCCATATTTAAAGGCAACGTGTACTGCTATTCATTCTCTGTGTTGTTGGGAGTGAGAGAGAGAGAGACGCACAGAGCTGGCTGTTTGAACATTTGCATATTGACTGAGAGACTTGTTGTGTATTGGGTGAGCTTTGTCCATTGTTGTTTTGTTTACATCTTTGTCTTGTTTTATATGTGGAAGTGTTTCGTGTGATTGCCTGTACATTTCTTGTCTGTTTTTTGTGAGTGCTGGAAGTATGCCCGCAAAGCGTGGGAAGAGTGATGCTGGTGGGAGTGGGAGTGCTACTCGTGCGAGTACGCGTCGGAGTGAACGTACTGTTCAGGGGAGTGATGTTGCTGAGAGTGAGAGTGGTGTTGCAGGGAGTGGGAGTGCTGGTGCTGCGAGTGGTGTTGCTGGGAGTGGGAGTGCTGTTGCTGGGAGTGGGAGTGCTGTTGCTGGGAGTGGGAGTGCTGTTGCTGGGAGTGGGAGTGCTGTTGCTGGGAGTGGGAGTGCTGGTGCTGGGAGTGGGAGTGCTGTTGCTGGGAGTGGGAGTGCTGGTGCTGGGAGTGCTGGTGCTAGGAGTGTGAGTGCTGGTGCTAGGAGTGTGAGTGCTGGTGCTAGGAGTGTGAGTGCTGGTGCTAGGAGTGGGAGTGCTGGTGCTGGGAGTGCTGCTGGTGGCGCAGTTGCTGATGGGGTGGATGGTTGTGGCGTGCTTGCTGGTGGGCAGCTTTTGGAGGCTCTTCCATTGGAAGAAGGAGAGTCCAGTCAGCACCAGCCAAGCTCTGACCCTAAACCTGCTCGGAAGAAACGTGTGGAGAAGCCACGTAATCCTCGCTTCAATGACCAGGAAAATACAGCTCTTGTCACTGGCATTCTGGAGCACTATGACAGTATCTATGGACATTTACTAGGTAAGTGTACATTTACATTTATTATTCAAATACATGTGATCCTAGGTCATCTGAGTTTTGTTCATATGCAAATATGGCTTCACAATATCTTTCTATGTTAATTAGTCTGGAAACACAGCTTTTTATCATGCCTTACAAGGACAACTAAACACAGGCGGTCAATTTGCCATAACTGCATACAATATGAATGCAACCTTGCTTACATGTATAGGTTTAGTAGTGAATGCTCATGTGCTTCACATATTACACATAAAACAGCATGTTTGCTATCTCTTGGAACAGCTAGCAGTGTAGGAAACTGGTGCTTATATTATTATTAATTTACCTCATATATTTGATATGTTTTTCAAGGGCGGACAAGTTCAGCAAGCAGAAAAGAAATGTGGGACACAATAGTCATTGGTGTCAATGCGTGTGGGAATCATGTGAGGGACAAGCGGAATTGTCACAAGAGATTTGATGATATTAGGTCCAAATTGAAAAAGAAAATACAACACCAACGCGTGCATGCTACTGGCACTGGAGGTGGGCCCACACCACAACGTCTCATATTAAGTCCATTGGAGGAGCTGCTTCGGGCAAAATTACTTCCCGTCGTCGTGGAAGGCTTACCTGGTGACCGTGATATAGGAATTTACCCCTCACAATTTCCACCAGGTGAGAAATATTACTGTACTAGGCGTGTCGTTGCTTACAGTTATTTTGCATAGTTACACTGCTTTTTATACTGTCTTCACAATATAAGCATACCTGCATCTATATATGTATATGTCTGATTCTGTATATATATATATATCTAAATAGACATATATGTTGTAGTCCTACTAAAAGCAGTAACTAATATAGCACGTGCCATTGCGTGCTCATTTACATGTGAATTCCCAAAATGCATTGCTGCAGTGGAAGCAATTGATGGTGGGCGAAGATGGGGAACAACAGGGTAGTACACATGTGTAACACATGTTAATGAGAAATTATTACTAGCTACAGGTACAGAACAGAAATATGTAGAATATTATTGTGTATTTATTTATTTTACTCCGACAAACATGACATTACTGCCTATTTTAAGCATGCATCAAATATATTGCATGCAACGGCCTACAAACATCACTTGCACTAACACATCTATAGTTGTTTATGAAAAGGTCCATTTTTGCTTTAAGTCATATACAGACAGCATAATGAGGCACACGTATCATATTTTATGTCATTGTTTTCATAACTTCAAAACTGCACACGACTATTTAGCTCATCTACCATTGTGTTAAAGCAGCTGCAATTAATATCTCATCACAGCATACACTTCAACAGAGGTGGTGGGGTTCAGCACACACACTAATTACAGCCTCATTTTAGGGGCAACTTAGTTCACACCATTTTCACCTGTTTCAAGTAATTGAAAGGTGTGGCTCATTAGGCTTTTTGGGGAAGGGAATACCGTTCTTACAACCTGACTAGCACAACTGAAGTTAATCACACTCATTTGAAAGCTTCACTTTAGCTACTAAATGCCCCAAAAACTCATTACTTATCAAACCGTACGTCACACATTAGTTCACTCATATCTATAGTTGAACTACTATCAACGACACATTATCACACACTGCATGTGTTGTCTTGTTTAGTCACAGCCACATTCATGTGTGCCACATCTTATATTAATGTACCACACATATCCTCTACCAAAAGCAACACTTTTTGCAATATGACCACCTTCATGATAACCATTGTGAATGGTCATCTCATGATAGTTATGTACATTATGATACTGATATCACTACACAACATATGATTTTTATGTACAAATTTAATGTATTTTTCCTCACGCATTACTGCAGAACCATAGTATGTTGTATGTTAGGGAACTCAAAACTTCTAAGTACACAGGCATGTACATTGTTATTACAACTATTTATGTTCACTTTCACACACACATTTTGGGTTAAGGAAATGATGCTGTTAGGTACTCATAAATACAGAACATACAATAACTGTTTGTTCAATATTTACACATGTAAATGTAAAACTTATGTTATTGTTATATATAGTTGCCCCTGAAGGACATGTGTCACCTGAGACTGAACAAGTGTCTTCACCTGGGTCAGCCAGCTCAACACACCTAGAAGGTGAGTGTATCAGTTGGTGGCCATATAATATGTGCTCTTCTATATGTTATGTTGTCATGTTCATTATTTGTTTTGCACATCTTCTTTAAATAGGATTACTTAGTGTCAGTGAAAATGAAGTGTAAGGCAACTTGTATTGTGTTAGTGATGTTAACTATCATGTAGGAGTTGTGAGTTTACAGCAAGTTTTCATTCACTCATATTTCATTCTGAGTCCAAACATTATTCTTAAGTCAAGGTAGTTTTTAATGTGAGGTTATAAAACGTATGGAAACATGTTAGTTGTTACTTATGACACAGTACAATTACATAGTAACACAGCAGAGATTAACATGACATTTAATAATTTGTACATTTATTTGTAGAACATGATGAAGAGGATTATGATGATGATGATGATGACGCCACCGCCATACACACACAAATAGAAGCAAGTGACCATGAAGACGTTCCAATTGAAACTGTTTTACCGGCAAATCGTCCAGCAAATACGACATACGATGCAATTGTAGCTTCTGAGGGAAAAATTGTGGAAGCAGAAAATCGTCGCCATTCTGACTTCATGACAGTGCTGGAAAGGATGATTGCACTGCAGGAAGAAACAGTTTCACAATTGGCACATCTCCACAGAGTCTTCATTGAAGTGCCGAAACAGTTGCAAAAAATCAACACCTCATTCGAAGCATTAGTTGTTCAGCAAACACAAGCTAATTACTGGAGAATGACTAATGTACCACAATTCAACACCTCCCAGCCAGGATCTGTTCATGCAGGTCAGTTTTCACCACATTCATCTGATATTCATTCACCAGGCCCAAATGTTACCGGTCAAGTAGCAGAGATTGCTGTGCAGGTTCCTGACGACATACTACCACTGCCATCTGTACAAAATCAGCAGCTGACACCTACAAAGGAGCCCACAAAAACAAAATACAAGCAGTTACTACTGACCAGTTTTTGGTCAAAAACAACAAAAGACACACATGAAACAGACCAACCATCACTTGTGCAGTGTCTACCAACTTGCTCACAGTCACTACCCAAAAGCCCTGTAGGTGAATCACTGCCCAAAAGCCCTGTAGGTGAATCACTGCCCAAAAGCCCTGTAGGTGAATCACTGGCCACAAGCCCTGTAGGTGAGTCACTGGCCACAAGCCCCGTAGGTGAACAGTCACTGCCCAAAAGCCCTGTAGGTGAGTCACTGCCCACAAGCCCTGCCCGTGAAGTGCCAGAGGCCACTCAAAGTGGCTCTGCTGTGCCTAAAGTTGGTGGCAAAAGAAAAAGGAAAATTCAAGAGACAACAAGCAGGCCTGTTACTCGCTCGCAAAAGGAACAAAAAAAATAAATGTTATAATTCAGAAAATATGTCTTTGGCCTTGTTTTGTTGACTTCACATTATCTAATTACTATTGTATGTATGCTGAAGACTGTGTTGTTTCCAAACTTTCAAGTATGTTCTTGTACACGTGAAGTTTTGGAAATGTTAACACTCAATTAATGAATAGTGTTATAAATATTTATGTATTAATCGTCTGTTCAGTAATGGTCCACCTGGAACCAGTTGCAAAGTTTAGAGAAGCTGCCATTGACTTTGCAGCAAAACATTGCATTTGGGTGTGTTAATTGATGTAAGAATTGCATATGCATATTAGTCACATGCATTTATAAAAACACCTAAGTAACTGCAAACATCTTTCTTGTACGTGTACAGCAGGATTATGTGTAAATTATTACTTACCTTTGCCTTGCTTGGGCATTCTAATTTTGTCCTTTAATCATTTGTGTGTTCTTGTTTCAATAACATCTCAGAATGTATAAAAATATATATACACACACACACACACAGAGTGTGTGTGTGTGTGTGTGTGTGTGTGTGTGTGTGTGTGTGTGTGTGTGTGTGTGTGTGTGTGTGTGTGTGTGTGTGTGTGTGTGTGTGTGTGTGTGTGTGTGTGTGTGTGTGTATATATATATATATATATATATATATATATATATATATAGTACTATATAAACTGGTATACATGTATTTTACAAACTAATACACTTCATGCTTCCTTGTGAAAGCACACTATTTTAATAATACAGGCATAATGTTTGAGAAATATCCTAAGTATGAGACTCTAACAGTATTGTGCTTAAACAAATGTTTATTACTTCATTCAATCATGTTTCTCACCATTTAAATAGGTTTCATACAAGGTATACTTACTGCCATCAATGTTGTGTGTACTCCTGCAATATTAAAAAAAATAAAATATAATATATAAATATATATATATTTTTATAAGAGAGATATATTTAGATATATATATATACACACGTATTTAAACTCATGCAGACAGGGAGTTAACCAGACTTTCACATACACACAGAAATGTAAGCGGGGAAAAAACATTTCTTTTTGCAGGTGTGTGTTTGTACTGATATGCCTGGCTAAGAACTATTTTCACACAGTGGTCTTTGTTAGTTTTCAAAAAAACACTATGTGAACGATTTCAAAGTCTAGGGATGTTTTTCAGAAACGAGATAAAAGAAGGAGAAATGTTTCTCCCACAGTCCCATATCACTAACCACAACTGTTAACCCAATTAGATTTACAAAGCCAATTGGCGTTTGAAATAAGGAGTCAAAGTAGTTAGTTTTGATGACCTTGACAAGGAAAAACAGGAGTTTGTTAGCCATTCAGCACATTCATTTTGATGAGCAAATAACACAGACCTGCACACAGCTTTTGTGCTACTCAGACATGGCTGATGAATTCGTTACCAATATTAATCCCCTTTTAGGGTATAAGTACATGATCTGTGAAGCCATCTTGAACAGTCGCGGACAGAAAGCAAGCACACGCCAAATCGATGATTTCATTCGAGCAAAATATCCTTATTACCAAGACCGTAAGCATGCACGGAATTTTAATTCCTCAATAAGATTCACTTTATCAAGTAATGACTTTTTTGAACGTGACCAGGATAAGCTACAACACACCTATGGTTTCTGGAAGATTGCCCAGGAAAAACAATTTCTCCTGAAAGACGGCACTTATATTGTCGTGAAAGGCATATTTATTCCTAATGGCAATAGCAATGTATCCGCTACTACTGATCCGTTTGAATCGATACGTGCTGCAATATCTGCAGCCTCCATTCCTGAAACCCACATTGTACAAGAACAAAAGTACTATGATTATGTACCAAGCCTTTCAGCTGAAAATGCATTGGAATGGGAACCCGAAGAAATGAACCTACCTCCCGACCAATTATTTGAAGAAAGCAGTGGCGATTCCTATGAGCGCTTCCTGGAGGAGATATGTGTCATACTGGATTCAGCAGTTGGGTCAAGCGTGGATGAAAATGCCTTGCATTTCTGGAGCGACCAGTTGCAGCCAGGCGAAGAGTTAATTCTAGAAGAATGGTAAATATAACAATCGTTATGCGTTGACTCTGCGTTTAAATTTTTTTTTTTTTTGTAACCACCATTTTCACTTTCAATGCGTGGATACAGCGTAACATTGCAGACTGCATAACATGTAGCGATCACAAACAAATTGTTTCCTAATACAATATAGTAGAACCTGAAAGAGTAGTACACATTGCTGACGGTATACATATACGTACTTTCCTATCCCTTTAAACATATTAGCAACATTTTTCCATAACTCTAACACATACCTGTTTTGTTATCATGCAACATCTACAACATTGAAAACCGGGTCCACCACGTATGACGTGGGACCCTTGTCATGGGCCAAGGCGTCCTTAAAAAGGATTACGGATGTAAGTCCCGCCCCCAAGCGACGTGCGCGCCTCAAAGCCTATTGGCTGTCATGTTTTGTTATAGTAACGGTAACTGCAGTGTGTGATGCGTGCGGCTCAGTGTTTGTAGGCGTACCCTGGGCGTTAGCCGAATGTTAATTGAGTGGGAGGAGTGTTAGCTTGCGTTTCACACTGGCTTAACATGACGTCACACGTATTGCATTTGCGCATTGTGTTATCGGCCGTCCTTTCTGTCCAAACACGTCTGGTTTAAAAGAATACAGATGTACTCGTTTAGAATGATTTTAGTTTCATCTTCATTGTATTTGAAATAAAGATGTGATGTTTACTGGTATTTTCTACATGTATTGAACGCACAACGTTCGCTTTGTTTTGCGCATGCGCTAACAGTTAGTGGAGCCAAGCTTGAAGTGCGTGCGCACACTAAGATGTGCGCGCACATTTTTCAGTATACAGGCAACGTTCACTTCATATACATAGTTATGGCTGCTACAAAGGATAATAAAAATTACATACTGATGTACACTTGTAGTTGTAACATATAAATGAGTGACGTGTGTATGTACACAATCATATAGAGCTGTGTAACGCGTTGTCACGGATACATATATAGTAAGGTGCCATATTTGACCATCATGTGTTTGCTGTATTTCAGAGATGTCGGGGAAGATACAATCGGATCAATGTATGATTTCAGAAGAGTCTACCTTTATATGAGATGATTGTGAGGAGGAGCCACCGACTACTATACTACATATGGAACTAATTTTATATTGCTTGCAGCACTTATTAACAAACAATTAAAAAAGTGATACCCTTATGCCTATATTGCATAAGCACTTAATTAACATAATGATGTTGCAAAATAGTGCCTATTGAATTTTTCTTGAGTGTTCTTTAATGACTACTAACATTTTATGACATGGTGTGTTTTTTATATAACAACCATTCCCACTCTGCTAACACATTTGTGTATTCTATTGTGTAATGGAACGTATGACTGTCGAAACTATGTAACAATAATAATAATAATAATATGAGCATGTTCATGTATAGGGCTGCTAGTTGTACGCAGCGATTTACAGACACATGTTTCAGCCTGAGGTCCCTGGCCCGTGGAACGTACAAATGTTTTTTTGCCGCATGAGGCACAGGGAGATAAAGTGACTTGGCCAAGGTCACAAGGAGCCCACACCGGGAATTGAACCAGACTCCCCTGCTTCAAACTATCAGTGCCAGTGTGTGTCTTTACTCACTGAGCCACTCCTTCTCCCAATGTAAAGGACACTTACAACCAAGTAGCCATTTATATTTAAAATCTCTTGTTACATGGGTATGTAGATAAAATGGTTTGGGACTGTAGCAAATAATGTTACTGGCCAGATGTTATGGTCCCCTCCAATGCATGATGTTCTGAATATGACATCACCATCATGTTATGAAGTACGTTTCTGTGTATATTTCATTAACCTAACTAACTATAGTTTACGGTGTTTATTAATCGTTTAAAAATACATAGTATAGTCAATATGATGATATAAGCTACCATAATAAAGCTGGTGTTATCATTTGTCGGTGTTATACATGGATCCTACACCAATTGATAGAGACACAAACAGTTGTCTTAAAAAGTGTGTCTATGCTAGTGATGAATGTGCTCCCGTAAGTAAACAAATAAGTACAGTTATCCCCTTTTCTCCAAACACCTCTATATTACATTAATGGAAATTATAAGGAAACATACATAAAATGTGATGAAATGTGAGTAATCATTTTGTAATACAATGCACATGATACCTCAAGAGTAGCTAAATGCATATACATGATACAGAAAGTACATATATGTAACATTTGTGTTTAAACCAATATGTTGGGTTTTTAGTTCAAATAATTATAGGAAGATTGAGGTAGCCACATCTTATGAGAGATGTCAGCAAATATACATACCATGATCAGTCATACTGCAAATATACCTATAATGCAAAGGAACAATATATAAATTGCAAACATTGACATGCCATCTTCAGTACCGTAAACAACACATCAAAGTGTGTATTTGGTGTTAAATGTGCAACACCATGTATATTTAATGACATTCAAAATGTAAATGAGCCTGGTGTACACATCATATGGATGTACATGTTACACTGCACCAATAACATTGTATGTAAGCATACTAGAAGCATGAATGAGTATGGGCATAATATGTGTATTGTGTTAGCATAAGGAACAACACAATGCTAAAATATTAGTGCTTTGTTACCCCAGTTGTATTCACATACACACAACTAAAGTACAATTGAAGAGGGATTATATAACCTGTGCAACAATAACATACCGGTGCCACATCCCTTTGTGCACACAGCAGAGAAAAGAAAGGTGTGCAACCCATATTCATCTGTGTCCTAACAGAAGGTTATATAAAAAAAAATTATTGTTAAGATAACATAATGTAAGTATAAAAGTAGAACTTGGAACATATCTGTTTTTACTTACAAGAAAAAAATGAATTGATGAGATTCTGGCGTGTCTGGCCACCACTGGCTGTTTGTTCATTTTCAGCAGCTACATGGGTGGGATGCTCGTCTACCAAAGGCTCAGCTAGGTCTGATTGTACATTGTGCCTGAGTGCAACATTGTGCAAAATGCAACAGGCAAGGATAATATCAGAGACTTTTTGAGGCTTGTATAGAAGAGCCCCACCAGTTCTGTCCAGACACCTAAATCTGGTCTTGAGTAGGCCAAATGTCCTCTCTATAACAGATCTTGTAGATATATGGGCTGCATTGTACCTCTCCTCTGCTTCAGTTTGAGGGTTTAGCACCGGAGTCAAGAGCCACGGCCTAATTCCGTATACTGAGTCACCTATAATGAATGGAGCACACATAAGCTTACATTAGTGATCAAATTCTACAATGCCAACATTCCTAAATAAAAATGTGTTTTGTGTTATAACATGTAAATGTGTACTCACCCAGCAGCCAACCATATTCAAAATGTCCCTCTTCGAACGCATGGAAGACTGAAGAGTTCCTCAGGATAGAGGAATCGTGACTGGAACCAGGGAATTTGGGTACCACATGCATTATCCTCATCGTGGCATCACATACCACCTGTACATTGAGTGAATGGTAGTGCTTCCGATTGCGGTACACATGCTCACTCTGACTAGGTGCAATCAAAGCAACATGTGTGCAATCGATTGCACCCAGCACACATGGTATCCCTGCTATATTATAAAAGCCAGTCCTGACTTCCAGCCACTCTGTCGCCTCTGTAGGAAAATGAATATAATTCCTAGCGCGTCTATTGAGTGCATAGAGAAACTGGGTCAAGGCCCGCGAGAATGTAGATTGCGAGACCCCGCCCACTATGCCCACAGTTGTCTGGTATGACGCGGAAGCAAGATAATGTAATGAGCACAGCATTTTAACAAGCCCAGGGACTGCACGACCTCTGGCTGTGAAAAAATCTAAATCTCCCCTTATCTCCTGATAAAGAGCTAAGATTGCTGCTGAACTCAAACGATAGCGACTTACAATCTCCTCCTCACTCATCCCATCTAACAGGGTTCTCTCCCTGTACAGACGCGGACGAGGCACAACTTGTCTCCTCTGTCTTCTCCTCTGATCTCCTGTCCCTCTCCCTGTCCCTCGGCCTGTCCCTCTCCCTGTCCCTGTCGTATCCGCGTCACTGTCCCTGTCACTGTCCCTCGGTGTGTCCCTCCCTTGCCCTATATGATTGTCTTCATCATCAAGCATGTCATAGAAAAGAATGTTCCTCCGTCTCCTAAACAATCTCAACATTTTGAAATGAGTAGCTGTGAATGAGCAGGTAATGGGCGTCCTTTAAATAGGTATAATGATGTCAGGTGACATAGTAAAATGCAAGGTTTTACATGAACATAATAAAGTACTTGTGTGGCAAGCTGTGTGCAGTTGTTGTGTGTATTCTGCAGGGAATGATGATATTTGCCAATGATGTGACGTGATGCTTTGTAGAAACATTGCTTGCAAATAAATAGTTGCATGTGCAATGCATGTAAAACTTGTGAACGCAAGAGTCAGTCATGTAATGAGACAAAAAGGCTGAGATTGATGTGGGAAAAGTTTTGTGTAACATGTGTAATTAGCCATGTTATTGTGACATGTTGCCAACAATGAATAGTCGTGTGCATATGCATGCATTTCTGTAAGGAGGATAGTTGGTATAGAAGGAGTTAACAAGGTGTCCCAATGCTGAATTACTGTACATGTGTGTATAAGTTAGGTTGAAGTGCTTGTAATGCTACGGTTACAATGTAAACATGCAATGTGATTGAGCGTCCAATAAGTGACGTCATGAAAATAGGGAGGACCAAACGTAGATGTAAACATGAGAATTTAGATGTACATGAACGTTTAAAGATGCGTGACACATTACAAGCATTGTGTAATGTAAAGGAACATGAATATACGGTGTATGTGTGACGTGTGACGTGTAACATCATGTAAACAATTGTCGATCAATGCAGTAAAATGTGTGCTATGATGTGAGGTTCTCCTTTAAGAGTTGAGTATAGTATTTTCCCTTGCCACATCATCACATGATGAGTAATGTGACCCGCAAATGCTGCAAACATGTAAAAGTATAATGTTATGCAAATAATACACGTCAGCCGTGACACAATGCAGGGAATGCCCCCCACACTGTAATGCAAATGACGTTTGTATTGTGAGCAATGAAACGTAAACAGTACTATACTGTTATACGTCCCCGCTCCATTGACTCCATTGATGTACAGAAGATTTTTTTTTTCTAAGTGCCGTTCCGGCAGCCTTAGCGATCGTTCTCCCGTCCAAACTGCCAACTTTAGTTGGCGGGAGAAATCGGCCATAACATCTCAATTTCGTAGTGCCGATCAGCCCCGATAAGCTGATTTTTTTTGTTGAATCCAGCCGATTTAAAAAAGTGGCGATCAGTGGCGAAAACAGGCTTATCGGCAGCCGACTGGCCATAACAAAATAATCGGCTCCGAAACCTGGCGAAATCAAGCACTTATCGGCGCTTACTGAATCTCAAACCCAATTTTGGCTATAAAATGGTGATAATTCCCTTATCAACGCTTACTGCATGAGGCCCTAAGTCTTTGATGAAGTTTTGCACATCTCTCTGGGACATCTGATAGCATAGTCTCCAGTCAGGACTTGTTCTCTCTGATTCCATGTTAGCAATTGCGGTGTTGGCCTTATTCAAACTTGTCGTCAGCTCCTCCAACTCACTCCGCAAGAGATGCTCTCTTTTCTTTAATGCCGCATACTCTTGTATAGCTGGGAGTATACACCTCTGTACCTCGGCATTAGCTTCTCGCTCCCTATTCAATTGTTTCTGCAAGACATCATAATCACGCTGGGCAGTTTGGAGTGCAGAAATTAAGGCCTCTTTTCCCTGGATCAAGGATTCAGCTTCCCTTTGCTCCTCCTTTTCCTTTGTCACCGTTCCTGTGACAATTCTGCCGGTCACTCCGGTCTGCAGCACATCTCGGCGCCTTTCTGACGCATGTCCTGACAGCGCAGGTTCAAGTGGCTCGGTCACTTCCCCTGTGACTTGAGGAACAGTTTTCTTTTTCTTCTTTCTTTTTGCTTTATTAGCTCCAGAGATATCAGTGGTACTGGGCACACGCTCACTGGTATCAGCTTCCACATCTTGCTTGCACTCATAGGGCGTTGCTTGCTTTTGCAGCTGTTTGTCTTTGAAAATTTTGGGGCACACATGTTCCATGTGACCTACTTTATGACAGGCCCAGCATACTAAATTCATCTGTGGGTACGGCTCTCCTCCAGGGGCCACATACGAGTCGTCATCATCATCATCATCATCATCGTATGGCCTGAAGGGACACTGTTTTGTATGGTTATGTACATTGCAAAACTGACAAATGACGGCGGCCATTTTAAAACCCCGTTTTTTTTTTCACACCCGACGAGGCAGACTTTGCACAACACACGTAAGTTGTACTTGCTTTACAATATTTGAACCTTCTGGGTACTTCTTAGGGCAACATCTATGCCAAAATCCATTTTCACTTTCTTTTTTTACCAGACAGGGCAAATTATACCTCACAGCACTTGCTAGCTGCAAATTCACTCACTTCAGCAAAAGGCATTAGCTTTACACAGCAATCCTTTCATACGCGACGGGGCAAAATTTACACTCAGCGCTTGCTAGCTGTAACTTCCATGCTTCAGCAAAAATCATTTTTTTTCACTTGAGTTCAGTGTCTCAACACATCTTCATCTACTGACCCCCAGAGGCGTAGCATCCCACTCTGACACCACCTGTGGCAGGACGGCCTCGCGGCGGGGTCAGTAAGACGCTAGACACGGTGGGAAATGTTCAACTATAGTGGTTTATTAGCCACAACCAAAATAAGTACGGGGTGCACTGTCCCTTTAAGAAACTACTTTCTTGAAAATTAAAGCCTAGTCCCGTTAGGGACACTAACTCACTTCTTGAGCCCTTACTAACAGGACAGCCAGCTAACCTGGTCATGCCCAAAACATGCTACACAAAGGATAACGATACGTATAAGCAGTGTTCGACAAACCTATACATTTTCTCGCCCCGGGCGAGAGGATTTAACCCCCGGGCGAGTAAATATTGGCCCAAGCAGCACACGTTTGGTACTAGGTGGCGAGTAGATTTTTTTGTGTGGCGAGTAGATTTTTTGGTGATTTGTCAACCACTGCGTATAAGAATAAAGTCTTATCTGTTTTGCCGCTCCAGTAGCAACAGGAACACGGTTCCGGGGAGCAGGCTGTGTCCAGCCTCGCAGTGATCTTGATCTTTATCCTGGGTTGGGGTCCCAGCTGGTCCCAGCAGCCTAGCTCCTCGCAGGATTGGGGGACCAGAGCCACAGCAACGTCTTCCCAGCCGGGAGAGTTCTCTCCACCTTCCTGTGGAAAAACAAGCTCTTCGCAGCAATCTGTATCTGTATCTTTATCCTGGGTTGGGGTCCCAGCTGGTCCCAGCAGCCTAGCTCCTCGCAGGACTGGGGGACCAGATCAACAGCAACGGCTTCCCAGCCGGGAGAGTTCTCTCCACCTTCCTGTGGAAAAACAAGCTCTCTGTGTGTGTGTCACTTCCTGCTTTTAAACCTGCTATCTCTCAGGCCTCCTGCTTAATTAGGCTGCAGGTGTGCTTCTTTCTGTCTGAAGAGATTAACATTCTGTGAACTGGCTGCAGCATCTCTCCATTCACTATTCCAGCCTACTGAGTTAGTGACTCTGTCACAATATATATACAGATGGCTTTGACATTTCCTTTGGCCATGTAATGAGAAGGATGAGAATAAATAGAGGTGTAACCTCAAGCTCAAGCCATTTGTTGTAGGGTTTAGCTGTGGGTTGGTTAGTCTGTGTGTTGCTGCTGTAGTATTATAGCTTAAAAGTCAATCAATTATTTACTTAATAATAGTTTTTGCAAAGCCATTAATAATAAGGCATTGATCTGCTATTGTTCCAAAAAATTACTTTGACTTAGCACTGTGGGACTAGATGAAAATGTTGTCACTAATAGTGTTTAATCAAAGTGGGATCAAACCGGATGTCAGTAGTTCTCCCACGTCACAGCCCACGTGACCGGGACATTTAAATTCCATGTAATGGCATGCCTCTAACTCGGGAAGCAGGGGGTCCCCGGGGCTGAATTAATGCGGTTCAGCTCCGGAGACCCTCTGCTTCAATAATAAGTTATTAAAATAAAATAAAAGCCGTGCGATCACTTGTTAGAAGGGCGTGGAGAGAGTGACTTATTCTGTCTACTCTCACTGCTCGTCCAGACTGATGCCGCCCAGTAGGATTCACACAGCAGGAGACCCATTCAGAAGCAGGGATCCCCACTGTGTTAATCCTGTTGGACCATTTCCCCCTGCTATGCACTTTGCCATGAACGCTACACGTTTGATCCGCGGATCACCTGCACATGTGCAGGGCAGGGTGGAGATACATCTGGCTGCATCTGCACTTTTGCAACATATGATCCTCATCAGTATATGTTCCTTGAATGTCACCTACATTTACTGCTTGATAAGGCAATGCCTCAAGAATGGAATTCAGGAAAAATATAAAAAGGATAGTTTACCATAATCATATGAACAAGTACTAGGACTTAAAATGTCACTGAGAATGTGGTTTCAGGATATAAATTATAAAAATTAAGGCAGTTTGCCCATGCAGCTGGACCACATGTGGAAAATATCAACTGATTTTATAGGAATCTCTCCATATCACATAATTGTATATGGTGGAAGCTAACTGTAATTAATCATTTCACAGGGACATGAATGCCCTTGCAGCTAATACTTCAATGGATTTCAGAAGTGTTTTCTCTTTTGAGCAGAAGAAAATATAAGATGTGTGTTATATATTCAACAGTTTTTGTGCACCAATAGCTGAGGCTACAATGGCTATCACAAATAGCCCTGCGATCCTGAGCACCTTTTCAGGGATAGTACACCAGTAATTGCAGATAATTATAATAAAGTACAAGAGTTTATTCACTGCTAACGGACTTTGTATGTAGTTACACTTTGTTGCAACTCAAAGGTAGTTGGCAAACAGCCAAGAACTTGATTGTTATGGTACTCTGCCCAGCAACCCCAGACACACCCAATACAGATCATATACGTCTATTAAACACATCAGCTTAAACATATAGTTCAACTTTCTTGTTATAACATCACAAAAAGGTGAAAGTGTATTCTGAGCGAAGATATTGTAGATTGTCTCCCAGAAAAGTGATCACACAATATTGCCAAAGAAAACCCCTGCAGTGCCCTGCTATTTCAATACCTCAAGTTCCATACTTTCTTGATTGGTACTAAATATCCAGTTATTGGTCAGAATGGAAATACTATATTATATCTTCAGTGGTTAAGCCACCAACCTTATCCCTGATCTATCTAGCTATTCAACATGACCGGGATACCCCCCTGATGAATTAACGCTCCGGTCACAAGCTAGTCATGGTCCTCCATGTAATAACATTGGGATGATGATCCTCTCTCCAGTTCCTTTAATTAGAAATATCCTCCATGTCTATGGGGCTAATGACCCTACTGATAAGTAAATGGGAAAGATACACAGCACTACGGATTTTATAATCAGAAATTGAATTTATTTAGCCACACTAATAAGGCCAGGAGTCTAAATCAGGAACACTTCCCTCTCTACTAGGAGACCTCGCTTGATGTTTCCCAGAGTTGCACTTATAACAAACCAGTCTCCCAACTCAAGCTGATACTGAAGTTTGTAAGGGAAAATCTTGAACCTTGGAAAGGGATAGGTGTTAAATCTTCTCGAGTCACTTCCCAGACTCAGGGAGAGAGAGTTCTAGAAAAAGTTACAGCCTCCTATGCCTGCAGGGCTATCAGTCCTTGCCCCATAGAGCATTATGGGAGGTGTAGTTTACTAATTAACTCCTTTACTGCCAGACCTAAAAAGTCTCCCAGACCAAGAATTTGCAGATCTCAGTAGGAATAAGATTTTAAAAAAGAATTCCAGACACGACATATTAATTGTAGGGGGCAGTGTAGACTAGAGGCTCATTTCATTAGAGAATCCAGCTGGGTCCATGGGCTGCTATAGCTGTTGAAAGCTCCTAGATTTGTAAATGTTGGAATGTGACAATAAGTGTTTTAATTGCAATTTATGTGATTATTTTATATGCAGCCAGTTGTAAGGCAATTTTAGAAAATCGCAACATCAGACATTGTTTAAATGGCTTTAGAAATATAGGTTTTTTTTCTAAATCGGTATCTTTCCTAAATGGGAACCCATTGGGAATGGAAATATGTTACAGGATCATATAAATAAAGGTAAAGCAACTTATACACAAAAAAAAAATCTTCATCTGCTCTGTTAGACACCACCTTAAAGTGCCTGTCCCATCTCTTCATGGAAAATTAAAGATTAAAACATTGCCTAACATTATGATCATTACTTCAAAATGTTTTGTACAATACTCACGTTTTGACTTTAAGATTTTCTACTTTTTACTGTGGCATTGTCATTTAAATTTTTGAGGGGCACTCCAAGCTGTATAGCCATACCCTTTGGCATGTCTGCACTCCCTTCCACTGTGTCACTGGCACAGTACATACAGCTCGGGTCAGAGAACAATCTCCTTAGCTCCGGGAGCCTCCGGATCACCTTTATACTGTATGTCCCAATGTGTTTGACTCACATTTATTTTATTTGTAGAGGATACTGTATAGCTTACACTGCAAACAAGGGACAATCTTCACTCTTGAAAATGCTTGACTTACATCTACACTTACTGTACCCTGAGGTTATCCACACCCTAATTCACATTGGCGTAACACACTAGTACTGTAAGTAATTCTGAGGCTCACGGCAGCACTGCAGTACTTGTTAAGTATAACTGTAATGCTTAAAGTAAAAACTGAAATGGTTAATTTAGCAAAGTGTAAATGCATATGTCTAGAAATTGTATGTTTTTGATATTGTAAAGTAACCAATGATTGATGATTACATCATGCCAAACCAGAGGTATGAAAGTCTAGTCTGCTCAGAATTTAGGTTCTTTTCCATTTTAGGTTTATTTGCTTAAACCTGTTCAAGCCAAATTAAGATTCCATATTTATTTTTAGTATTACAAGTTAGCAAAGCACACTGACAAAATAGTCCTTTCAAAATGTAACCCCTGGCAAACCATGGGAGGTACTGTATACACTCAAACTAAATTCTGCTACCGGATAACTAGAGATTCGATGTCTTCTCAGGGGTAATACAAAACTCTTATCTCAGGATCTGAGGGACCAGGAATTACATGAAAAGGGAGGAGAGACTTTTCTTATAAAAATATAAACCCTTTTTGAGCAGTCTCAGCAACAAAAATTACTTTCAATTAGGAATTATATATTTACCATGTTAGATCACTGACCTAAACCTGAGGGGACTCTTCTTAATGACATGTGAATAGTCACAAACAGCCTTTTACTGGCACAAAGTCAGCATCCAAGGAAACTGGTGTCAGGCATACCAACAGGCCAAACCTTAGATTGAGATGTAATTGTTCGACACTAAATGAATTTGTGTCTCAATCTAAGGAATTGAGGGAAGGGTTTCTCAATTGGGGTTATAGCCCTAGGGTTCTTAAAAGAACCTACAATAAAGCTATCAAAAGTGACAGAGATTTGTTCCTACGGACAAATAAAATACAAAAATCACAGAAAATAATACCCTGCCTAGGCACATATAGCAAGCAATGGTGGCAGATTAAATAAAGGTTCACCAGACATTGACATTTTCTCTTGAAGGGTGAGGACTTCAAGGAAGTATTAGGACCCACTTCGTCACTTATGAGTAGACAATCGAGGAACCATAGGAATCTGGTACAGAGTCACAATCATAGGACCACACCATCAACTTGGTTTACTTCGACAAAGGAGATGTACAAATGTCATGGTTGTAAGGCTTGCAATCATGTAATTCCAAGCAAATCAATTCCAAACCATGATAATAGCCATCAGTTCACAATAGATACATTCATTAATTGCAGGACTGTGAACGTTGTGAATCTGATCAACTATGAATGTGGCAAAAGATATGTGGGAAAAACTACAAGAGAACTCCACGGGAGAATTCTGGAAAATGTCAACTTGGAGAAACATGAACTGGACACACCAATTGCCAAAAGTGTAAACCCAATACCACAATGTCAATGTCAACTGCCTTTTTAGCACTCTAATACATTAAATTATATCACCCCTCTCCCTTCCATCCTCGAAAATGTTCATATTGAGGTCTTTTAATTTTTCCTGAAAAATCTTATGCTGTATATGAAGCAAAATCTTAGTAGCCCTTGTTTGCTAATTTATATCCTTCTGATAATTAGGTCTCCAGAAGGTAAGGTCTCACCAAAGATCTGTAAAGTGGCATCACCACCCCTCTCTTATTGTTACAATTCTTTAAAAATGCAAACATTTAGCCTACAATAGTAATAACTAAGGGCAGATTATTTCCTAACTTAACCATTAATGCCTGGGTGGGTTAATTGCCCAAGGCAAACTACTCCAACCTGCCATTAATGGCCAGGTAATGACCTGTCTTTCTTGGATTTTACTTAAGTAATAAAACATAGACAATGTAATCAGCATAAGCACTTACATTTTGAAGGCACAAGTTGTTCAAAGACTAAACAACGTTAAATATACGTATTGAAATATCAAATGTAATACATCTCAGTATATCCATGTCACAGAATCCATGGACACAGTATTATCTGGCTCATTGGGGAAATCCATGGGGAGAGTCAGTAGTGTAGAATCACCTGGGGTAACCACGGATAGCTGGAGGGTTATAGGCCAGTAGTTTTTTTTTTTTTTGGTACCCACTGAAGATGCAGAGGACCAGAATGACGAGGGTGGCCTTCATCCTGGCAGGGGTAAGTACAACTTATTTACTTTATGCTGGCTAGGTAATGTTTTATTTTTAATGGGCAAATGCGCTATTATCCAGATCTGGATAATAGGGATTTTACCCATTACTGTACTGCATGTGTTGGGGGGGGGGGGGAGGAGGGGGTAGGGGAATAAGAGTTGTTCAATGTATTGGGAGGGTTGGGGTTAGAGGGGTTGGGTAGTAGGATGCCCATTCATTGCCTTTGGGGTTGTCTGTGCTCTCATTGAGGACCTAGGTAACCACAGTAGAATCAATGGGTGTATTGGCTAGTACTTTTTGTTGTATCATATTTTAATGTTTATTTTATTGTATTGCGTATGTTTTGTTTTTTTGGATAAAAATCGGCAAAAGCGTTATTAGCCATTTGGCTACTAGTGCCTACAAAGCACTAGTAGCCAAATGGCTAATAACGCTTTTGTCCATTTGTTTGCTAACGTGGGGTTGGGGTGCCAAGCCGTATACTATGTCCCCATAGTCGATAATTGGCATTAGCATCTGCTGTGTGATACGCTTTCTGACCAGCAGACTTAGGGAGGATTTGTTCCTATAAAGTAAACCTAGTTTGGCATAGGTTTTGGATGCCACGGTATCAATGTGCATCCCAAATGTTAAATGGGAGTCAAACCATATGCCCAAGTATTTAAAACTAGTAACAGGGGCTAGGGTGATATTAGTGTAGGTTCTGATCTGGAGATCAATCATTGGAAGCTTTAAAAATATAGCCTTGGTCCCAAATACCAATTGTTACAGTCTTGTCAGTGTTTAAAAACAGTTTGTTTTGGGAAATCCAATTTTCAAGTCTCAAAAAGTCAGATGGAAGTACTGTATGTGTTCAAGGTCGGAGAGGCTAGGACTGTGCGCATATAAGATTGTGTCATCTGCATACATGTGTATTGAAGCTCCCTTGCAAACTTTTGGAAGATCATTGATGAACACTGAGAAGAGTAGGGGCCCCAGAACAGAGCCTTGCGGGACACCACAGGTGATATCCAAGGGGTTGGAGTTAGAGCCTGAGATGGACACATATTGTGATCTACCTGGTAGGAATTAAACCAGTTTAAAGCATGCTTCCCTATTCCAGAGCACTGGAGTTTGTTAAGCAGAATAACATGATCAACAGTATCAAAAGCCTTTGCAAAATTTAGGAATATTGCACGAGTAAGTTGTTCCAGTTCCATTCCATACTGGATCTCATTGCAAACATTTAGCAGGGTAGTTACCATGGAGTGTTTGGGGCGAAAGCCAGATTGGAATTGGCTATGGAAATTTGTCTTGGTATAGTAATCACTAAATTGGGAGTGAACACATTTTTCCATGACTTTGGATAGTATTGGGGAAAGAGAGCTTGGCCTGTAGTTTGAGACAGTGTTTTTGTCCCCACTTTTGAAGATTGGGACAACTCTGGCAGCTTTCCAGGTCTTAGGGATATGGCCTGCAGACAGGATAGAGTTGACTAGGGAAGCAATTGGTTTGGCACAGGCTGGGGCACCAAGTCTTAGGAACCAAGTCTCAGGTCCACATTGACTGTTTAGTTTTAATTTGAGGAGCACTTGTGTAATCTCCTCTTCAGATACTGGGACAAATTGAAAATTGTGGGCACTGTTGGGAGAGGGTGCGGCTATAAGGGTACTCTCAGAATGAGGTTCGTGCTTGTGGTTTGGGTTGCGTTTCGCTAATAAGTTAGTAGCACACCCCACAAAGTATTAATTGAATGCATTTGTCATTTCAGTTGGATTTGTCAGAGTAAAATCCTCCTTAGTGAAATTACTTGGTTGTTGATGGCTAGAAGGCTTGAATACATTGTTGATAACCTTCCAGAAGTTAGCTGCGTTTGATGTATTCTGGCAAAGATTTTCAGAGTAATATTGTGCTTTTGTATGTCTTGTTTGCCTTGTGCACATATTCCACAGGCATCTGTAGTTATTAAGATCCTTGGTAGTGCCAGTTACTTTGTAGCTTTTCCACAAGGTATCCCTGAAATGGTAGAGCATTATAAGGTCTGTTGTAACCCACGGAAGGTGAGCCCCCGTACTCTTATTCTGTGTAGTGGAGCATAGGTATCACAGAGTTTTAAGAACTCGGATTGGAAATAGTCGAGTGCAGAACCGGGGTCGGGAATTAAGTCGATTCTGTTCCAAGGGCAGTTGGTAAGTTCAGCCAGAGACTGTTGTGGGTTAAAGTTTCTAAATGTTCCAGTGAGGAGAACTTTAGGGCTTGATTGGGGTGGATTAATTTTCCTTACACAGTACACTATTGCATGGTCACTGAAAATATCAGGAAGGATGCCAGAGGATTGGATTCTGCTCTGTTTAGAGGAGAGAATCCAGTCTAGCAAGGAATGGTTGTGAGATTTCAGTTTTGTCCGTGTGGGTTGGGAAATGAGTTGTTTTGTGGGTTTTAGGGTCGAGCCAATTGTAGTTGAAATCCCCAAGAACTAGCAGCTCACTCTACTCATTCAGAGAGGAAATGGAGCCGAGAAACTGGGTGATATCAGTCAGGGACTGTAGCGGGGCTTTAGGGGGGCGGTAGATGCCAGCAATCAAGACAGGCTTAGAAAATGGGTTTCAAAAGAGGGTGGGCTTGGGGGACAATTAAACAGTGTAAATTGTAAGGTGTCTGCAATATAAAATAACACCCCTCCTCCTCTCTTTGACCTAGCTTTCCTAGAAATGGTGTATCCCAGAATGGCGATATTTGGATCAAGGGATTTAGGGGTTAGCCATGTTTCTGTGAGAACAATGGCTTTGGGTTTATGCGTAAAGCACCATGCCCTTAGTTCATCCAGTTTGGACAGCAGGCTCCGGATATTTATATGGGCGACAGATTGATCTTTTTGGAATTTGAAGGGGGTATTCTCAGTTGTGTGGGACAGAGATGAAAAAGGAGGGCCTGGGTTAAGTTCAATATCACCTGCTAAAGAGAGCAACAGTATGAGTAGAAATTTGAGTAGTTGTTTGCAAGTTGTAAATTTGTGATATTTGCCATTAGATTAAGCGGTTGTTGGTGTGCTGGTTTTCAGAGTTCTCCACCAACATTCAGTAGATAGTGCCAGGCTTTTCAGTAATCCAGGGTGTATAATGATATTGGGTATGGGCCAGGAGGGACGGGATTGTTATGGATAGAGAGAATAACATTTCCATGAGGCCACAAGAAAGGACAAAGTTAAGATACCTAGCAGGTTCTTTATCATAGAGGTAGGCAATGTTGCATGAAGCTGCTGTGAGTCAAGGGAGTGTGTGCAGACTAAAGAGAACAGGTATGCCTTTTCCTTGCCAAAATGTTTTGCAGCATTGCAATGCTAGAGCCTATCCAAGGTTTGCAGAGGGAGTTTGTTGGGGGGTTGAGGGGTGGGGGGCAGTTATGTGCAGTCTGTTGGGAGAGGTTGCAGTAAATAAGGTGCACGGGGGGGGGGTTAAAAGTGCAGGCGAACAAGCATGGGATTATTGTGTGGTCAGATAAACTCACCATTTGTTGCCTTGTGTAGAAGAGATTGCAGAAAGATGCAGTCCCGAGTCAACCTATAGTCAAACTATAGTCTAACTATACATTCTCACTTAAAGATGATCACTTAAGATGCATCATTTAAGTTGCCAATCCTACCCTGCTAATGCTTTCCCTTAAACTGGTATTAGATTTATACATCTAAGCAGTGACATGACCCTTCCCCAAATAAATCTGCCTGTTACAAATTGGACGATTAGCAGCACACAAATAACAAAACTACTTTTGCTATTCAAAACATACCAGAGATCAATAATAAAGGCAGGATGGGGTCTTTCTTTTAAAACAGGCAGTTGCAGATCAATCAGTGGGTTAAAACATACCAGAGATCAATAATAAAGGCAGGGTGGGGTATTTCTTTTAAAACAGTTTACCACAGTGACAATAAATGGGTAGAGTGGGTTATTTGCCCTGGGGCAGGTATTTATGCCTCCTGGGAGGGTTGCAGGATGGTTTAACCCCTTCATTACCTTAGTGTTTAAAACCACCACGGTAATGAAGGGGTTAGTCCCTCCCGCAACCTTCCCGGTAGGCCTAACCACCCACCATTGGGCAACTACCCCTTCACCCTCCTCCTCTACCCCCAACAAACCAGGTACTTTGATGTAATCCCTTAATTACCTTATCGGCTAACCACTAAGGTAATGAAGTAGCTTTTATTTTATTTTAATGAAGCAGGGTGTCTCTGGAGCTGAACCGCATTAATTTCAGCCCGAGGACCCCTGCTTCCCGTGTTACAGGTCGCTGTATGGGGTGCCGGTATCTCCCTGCATGTTTAAATCCCCCGCATCACATGACCAGGTCATTTAAACGCACAGGAGATACCGGGGCGTGCAACTCAGGAAGCAGGGTGTCCCCAGGGGTGAAATTAATGCAGGTCTGCCTCGGAGACCCCCTGCTTCAATAATATGTTATTAAATTAAAATAAAAGCCATGTGATCGACTATTAGAGGTGTTCAGGGAGAGGGATTGATTCTATCTACTCTCCTTGCGTGTCTCTTGCAGACTGATGCGGTCTGATAGGATTCACACAGCAGCAGTCCGATTCAGAAGCAGGGACCCGCACTGTGTTAATCCTTATGTGTCATTCCCCCATCCCTGCCAAGCACTGTGCCGCGAAAGCTCAACTTTTGGTTTACCAGCACATGTGCTGCGGCTGCTGAAAGAAGATGCTACATCTGTACCTGCTAAACTGGAGTTTACCTTGACAGGGTTAGCAGGCTTGAATCATTTTTTGATCAAAATATGCAACTAAATGGTTCCTTTGTTATTAGATTTAGGATCAAAATGGAGAAATCTCACTAATACATTTGGGAGGAGCGCTGGAATGCTATATTTGTTTTTCATTTAGGTATGACATAATTAATGTCTCATTAAATCCCTGCATTAACTATAACGGAGCTCTGTGGACAAGTGTTGTTTGAGGGGACACCTCTTTTGCATATCATTAGAAACTAATGTATAGTTAACCCAATGCCATTTCCGGATAACAGCACTTAGCACTGTGCTAGTGAGCTTTGCAGATACATGTTAGCACTTTAAATGGTTTCAAGTCAATACAATATGGATCAGGTGAAACGAGAGACTGGAAAACTGATTATTTTTTGATGATAGCTGTTGGCGCAAAGCTTCACTGTGGCATGAAGAAAGTTATGCTCTCAAAAGTTTTGGGGATTTCCTAGTTTTTGTATATTAAAAAATGGCTTGTCACATTCCTAAGATTGATTTTTAGTACCGTTTTATCCACATGCCCGAGACATTCTTGTTACGTGATATATTTCTCCCACAGATTGTTTTCCTAGACTATATTTTGCATGTATTGCCTTTTCCCAGCTCTCAAACTACACTGAATAAGACATGTTAATGTTATGTGACAGTTCAGTTCAGCACACAAATACATATAGATTACACTTTACTGGAGCTTTCCCTTGTTTTTGTAATATTGTTTAGTTGACTAATATGAAGATAATCATAAAAGGCTTCTGTTTATTTATTTATAAAATATTTTACCAGGAAGTAATACATTGAGAGTTACCTCTCATTTTCAAGTATGTCCTGGGCACAGAGTTATAATGACAAATACATGGTTACAAATACATAGTTACAATGAGTGAAAAGGGTTATACAGTACATTATATACAAGACATTGTATACACAGTTAAAGATAATATATATTATAGGCGTATATAACAGTTACAGACCAGGTTAAAATGTGAGACAGCTTTGGTTTTGAAAGAACTTAAACTGGTGGTGGCTGTGAGAGTCTCTGGTAGACTGTTCCAGTTTTGGGGTGCACGTAAGAGAAGGAGGAGTGGCCGGATACTTTGCTGAACCTTGGGACCATGAACAGTTTTTTGGAGTCAGATCTCAGATGATAAGTGCTGCATGTGGTAGGGGTGAGGAGCATGTTCAGATAGCTGGGTAGCCCAGAAAGTATTTGAAAGCAAGACAGGAAAGATGAACTTTGCGCCTAGACTCAAGTGATGACCAATCTAATTCTTAGAGCATTTTGCGGTGATGTGTGTTGTAATTGCAGTTGTGTTCCTTGGTTTTATATAACTGCATGCACTTATTTCAACCGTACATTATCAGGTATCATCACAGCAGAGAAGGGGTAAGATTTTTGAGCGTTGAATTTTCAAGTTATAAATATGGATTTTCTCTACCTATTTTCCAGTGAACAAATAAGATAATGAGCATTACTCAATCAAAATCTCCCGGCTGCAAATCTGTAGCAAAACTGGCACAAAAATAGTGCACCCGATTTACCAAAGAGAAATGGGGGGAAAAAATTCTTGGTTAATTTCGTATATTTGTATGCCCCAGTTTTACAGCCAGGAGACATTGATGAATACAGTAGACTCCATAATCTGCAAACCTAACTGCTGTAGTACAAATGTTGTCCTTTATTTAGCTGTGATTTGCATAATTAGGGGTTTAGGTATCTTCGTGGGTCATTGGCTCTCTGAAACTATTATGGAAAACAGAGGGGAAAATGATTGCACCCTCACAACATTTTAGATGTCTGTATGGGTAGGAATTTCCACTAGTGTTTTGGTTCCCAAAAACTGTTGTTTTATGTGTTTACAGATTTTCATGTTTTGGTTTTGGGATTTTGTTTAAATATGAGGGGAAATAATAGATAGGAAAATGCTAAAATAAAGAATGAAAAAAAAGGCTTAAAAAGTATAAAATAATAAAATTAATTTGGAAACTAAAATAATATAAGTAGTATCACTATGCCAACCTATATACAACACAGGTAGCCTAATGGTGTTAAACCAACTGGATCGGATTGACCAACCTAATATACAACCATATATACCCAACACACAGTAATAACAAAACTGGAACTGAATTGAACGTTATGTGTATACACAACATGAATAATAGTAGAAACTGAGTGACAGATCAGAACCAAATTATTGTATATTATCTGCCCCTGTGTCTCTCTCTTTACCTCTACTCTTTATCTGCCTCTATGTGCCCTCTGCTGTCTCTCACCCATTATGTATTCTATTCTATTCTACTCTCTCTCTCTCTCTTTCTCTCTTTCTCTCTTTCTCTCTTTCTCTCTTTCTCTCTTTCTCTCCTTCTCTCTTTCTCTCTCGCTCTCTCTCTCTCCCTCCCCAGAGCGGAAATCGAAAACAATGTTTTAGATTGATCTCGTCTTTCAGATTAATGAAAACAACAACAAGTCCAGGGACTACGATTTGGGGAGTACCGAACATGGTAAATTTGGAGGGTAAGGATTCATGGGATCCAGAAGTGCCAATCCTTTTTTTATCAGATATAAAGCAGTAATTGCATCAATTCAGATATTTTCAGTTGAGGAGAAGCTGAGAAGAATATGCAAACTAAGTCAATACCTTTATGGTGACCATCAATCAGGAGTCAGAGATAGAGTGTCTATGAAATTAATATTGCAGGGTATTTTCACTGGGCTTACATAGAAATATTTAGGAAGACTCTAACTGGTGCCCAGGGAATTTGCATGTGTCCCCCTCCCTTTTTTCAAGCATGTGGATTCCATCCTCGGATCAGTACATGGGGTCAGATCAGTACCACAGTTCAGCAGAGCGACCTACTTTGACACTTCTCAAAAAGGTGGATGGATAGTTGTTTCTGCTACATTAAATAAAGATGGTTGATTGCCAAAAAGCTACATTATAAATGAAGTCATAACTAAAGAACCTGTCACTTGGAAACAAAAGCAAATTAGTAATTAGTAAAAATGTGTTTACGCTTATGTTTCATTCTTTCTGTTGGGAACTTGAGGATTGTTATTTAAAAAGTATGAGCTTTTTAGCCAGTTTCTTCCCTGCAAAAATTCTCTCAATAACTACTGCCAAATGCTTGTCCTTTCCAAACATGCAGTACCTGACCTTTCACTTTTGCATTACTAATGTGTTAATGCTTTAATGTGTGTCACCACAATACAATGTGTTTGTTTATGACATAAATGGTGAAATCTAAAACTTAAGTAGATGATTCCTTGCCAGAGGAGGTTAATAGTTAAAGGGCTGTTTGATCAAAATAAAAGTCCTAAGCACAAGGGGTCCTTTAATTTTAGAAAATGGAGAATAAAGCAGAAATGTAATAAGATGTGGGAGTGTATGGACAATCAATTAGAAGATACCCAACATCTTCAGTAATCAAGAGCAGCATCAGTACCAGGACAGGGGTACAGGTAAGTCATCTGGATAAGCTGAGACAGATGCTCTCCATAAACATTAAAAAACAGAAAAAATACTGTGCGCTACTACCTAACTAACTAACCTAAAAATAAAATATATGAATATATATAATATACAGTGCTGTGACTAAACCATATAAATATGTGGAAAAGAATAAACCACAACTCCCACAGTGAGGTATATAGAAAATAAATAAATTATATCACATAACCGTGTTGCTGTTAAGGGCGTCTGCTGCTATAAACACAGGTGGTGGCTCAGCACCCCACACACTCTAAGAAAATGGAAACAAAAGAAAACAGCGCACAACGCCAAATAGTGAAGCAAATTTTACAATATATTATCAATTAAAGGGGTAATAAATCTGCGTACATAATAAAGGTTGGTAAAGTGCATTTAGTGTGTTTCACACTGATTACCACTCGGCAGCTGTTGTCAGGAGAGTCTGGTGCTTGCTTCTCTCAGCTAGTGCCACTCCGTTGGTTCTGGGGCAGGGTTCTTGTCTGGACTTCTCATCCGTCGGTACTTTGCTCCCAAGGGAGTTTCCCTTTAAGCAGATTTATTACCCCTTTAATTGATAATATATTGTAAAATTTGCTTCACTATTTGGCGTTGTGCGCTGTTTTCTTTTGTTTCCATCTCCATAAACATCACTGGATGGCAGGCATTAAACAAATGCAGCCAGCCCCATTGCTCCTAGTGATAAAAGATCCAGTTATAACTCAGAATATCGATGGGATTCAAAGAAAGCCCTGCCCTACCAAATATATTCATGTTTGTGTGCTATGATCACTCTTTCAGAGATGATTTTTTTTCATGTATCATAGACAGCGATCCCATGACACTTACAAAAAACTGGGATGTAAGTGTTTATATATTCACGAGTGCATGTCTTGCTTGTTTATGAATTTGTATATATGTAATAGTGACTCCCACTAGAGGCACCACCACTCGATTCCTCACATACCATCAATAATGTTCCTTTTAGTGGGGAATATTATTCTCGTACCACAAGGGGCGGAGCTTCCGGTTTTGACTCCTACATAATCTTGCACTGCTCAGATGGACAAAAGTATAATGCGTGGTGCAAAAAACTGTATACAGCTGTGATAATAATAGTATAAAGATGATAATTCCTGTGTGAAGTCTGGTGTATAATCTTGATTGTGGGAGGTTACTGGGTGTGGAATCCTAGTTGGTAAACCAGCGTTAGCGGCACTCAAATTGTCCAGGAACCCAAAAGCTAATTGTCACCCCAATGAAATACCCTAATCCCTTTATGGAACAATATAAACCATGTAGCAAGCAAAAAACTCACGAGTCTGCTGCAGCGTCCATGTTGATCCTACCAGACCTTCTGGGTGTGCCTCCGTCCTTGTGGATTGAATACAATAGAAGAGAGAAATGGCAGACCCCAACCGTAAATATCCAAAAAAGAGAGTTTAGAAGGAAAGTGTCAGGAATCAGGGCACACGCCGCCCTTGGCGCTGCCCTTCCCTACCTGTTCTGGTAGCTGCGGTCTCTTCCGCTCCTGCCCTGCATCATGGAGTACCCCCTCTCCCGCAGCTCTCGCATACGCCGCCGACGTTACTACTGGACGCGCGCCCGCTCCGTTTACATGGTGCGCGTCACACAACTTAATTTATGCACTGCACCGGCCGTGTAGCTCCGCCCACTTGCCGCCCCAGATCTCAGGCTCATGCCTCCCTGCCGCTCTCCTGCAGCAAACCTGCCTATCACCTCCTGCCCTATCACAAAGGGCTCCTTGGCTCACCTCTGCCTTGCCCCCTCCTCTGATTGGCTCTCCGTGCTTTAATACCCCTGTGGCTCCAACACACCCTCGCTCTGCATAGTTTCGTTTGCCTTGGCTGATGGATACTGTGCTTAGCTCCCTCTTACATTTCAGATCTTGTTACCGAACCGGCTTGTCTTCCTACCCTCTCTGGCTCTACGACCCCGGCTTCCATTCGACCTCGCTTACCTCTAGGACCCCTCAAACTCGGCTCACGGACACCTACAATTCGGATCTCTCCTAACCTCGATCCTTGGCTTTGGACTTCACTACGGTACCTTCTCTACGCCCGGATCTGGCAAGTACTACGACAAGCTCCTTGTACCCCTGGCCTTGGCAACGCTCCCAAATCCACACTCCAGGCATGCTCTCACTACTGCGGGTGCGTGGTTACTCACTCTCCACCTCAGTACTGGGGGTTAGTCTGGTCTGCGGGCAGCACAGCGTGACATAAAGTGCGTTATCCATAAAAAGTTTAATGGTCATGAAGGGAAAAATGGCAAGGCATTAACCTACAAACATGTTTCGTGCTACACAGAGCACTTTATCAAGGCATACACATCCTATCATCATCAGAATATTTAAGAATTCCATGTCTGGGATCCTCCCCATGATCATACTGATGAGACACTCTGGTGTGGGGTCAAACGAGCGCGCACACATCCCCGCCCACAGCCCCGACCCCCACATGCAATCCCGGGCCAGCAGAGCAGAAACCAAGCTGACACGCACTTGCGCAGTCAGTATAGGTTTCGTCGCTATTGTAGCCGTGGAACGTGCCTAAAGAGCGGGGGCGCGCCAAACATGCGCATGCCCGCAGACATCACAGTCCACATCTTCCCGATGCACACGCACCTCCCCCAAGAAGGATGAATGAGCCCTGAGCCCCTCCCCGTTGCTGCGCACAGAGAGGGGAAGACGCAGGAGTCCCGGGTGAACGCGCTTGCGCAGTAGCAACCCATGGGCTCCCAGCGATCCCCACAATAGGCACAGCCCAAGGGAGGAGGGAAGAGAGAGGGAGGGGAAAGAAAAGAGAGAAAGGGAAGGGAGGAGAGAGGTGCATGTACAGTACATCAACAAGAAAATCATCACCAAACTGAGTGGGGAAGTCCCTCACAATAATAGTGAATAAATTAAAATAAACTTTTTTTAAGAAATACGTAATGACGAACACACTTACAAAATCAGAAATTCCTGTCTTAGATGTACAAAAAAAAATTCATACTATCAAAGAGGGAATAATATGTTTATAAAAAACATAACTTTATGTATGTATACTATAATACCTTAAACCAGATAGCTAAAAGCTGCTAGTTCAAAACACATTCATGTAGGAAATGCTCAAAAAGATGGTGTTTAAGAAATCAATATAATATTTAGTGTTTAGTATTTGAAAAATATGAACACAATAATATGGTTTTATTCTTTGTCCGTGGGTAAAAACATAATGTTTCCATACCTTATGGAAAGGAAATGTTGTTATCAAGAAATGTGTGTATATCTATGACTATGAACATCCGCATATATGTATACATGCAGATGTACACAGAAACATACTCTTATATATTACAGATCAATATATAAGTGGTCATATACAAATCCATATACATGAATGTGAAAGAAAACAAATACAGTAAACAAATACCAACGTAACATGGCTCAAATAAAAAATATATTTTTTTGTATGTAGTGATGTAAAATAATTAAATATTAAAGAGATCTCAAAGCAAGAATACAATAAATAAACATGAACCATGAGTCCGTGGCTATTGTTTAAGGATATACCATAAAACAAATATGAATGCCTATACTTAGATCTTTTTTGATATATTGAAAGGTTATCATGAACTTTCTGTGAGTATTTTTTTAGAAAAATCCATGATACAGTACTTTTAGATTGAGAAAACGGATGTGGAAAAAATTGCAAGAGATTGCAACAATATCCTAAAGGAAGGGGAAAACAATTCAGTAGCCAAAAACAAAAGAATATGTTAGATTAGCTAATCATGTACCTTGATATAAACCAATCTATAGTCACCAAAAGAGGAGAGAGAGCACATATAGGATCTCAATATGTAAACCAATGTATAGTCACCAAAAGAGGAGTGAGAGCACATATAGGATCTTAATATGTAAACCAATGTATAGTCACCAAAAGAGGAGTGAGAGCACATATAGGATCTTAATATGTAAATCAATGAACAGGATCCACATATGTGGGGTTAAGTCTCTAAAAAAAGGACCCAGGTCCCAATCTGAGTTTAACCCAAAAGGGACTCTCGTCTTTATGGTGAATATCCAGAATAATTCCCGGCGGTCTAAGGCATTGACTCTGTTGCCACCTCTGATGGCCTGTGGTACATGTTCTGTTCCTGAAAAGGAAAAAGCCCCCAAACCTCCAGAATTACAACAAGAAAAGTGGTTCGGCTACATATTGCAGGAGATTAATGATACACCTACAGTATAAGAGTCAAAATAATCCATCTGAGAAACAGTTTTCGTTTACTCTATTTTACTCAAACAAGCATTTCTAGTAATGTTCTGTGTATTCAAAATATGAAGATTAGCAAATAGATATTTTTTAAAATATTTTTTTTTATTGTACTTTATTCTATTTTAAACCTAATGTGATTTAAATAACCTCACTAAGGACCTTGAAGAGTCAGAGGAATAAAATGTCAAATTACATTTCAATTCAGGAAGTCGCAGCTCAAAAATGAGAGAGCAGATGGCTTTTTTAACTAAGGATCAATGACATTTACATACATTGAACTGCTCGGCCTTTGTTAAAGAAGATTTTTTTTTTACTATGAAACAGACAGTTGACCTTCTGCAGCATGTTTGCCGTTACATTATATGCCTCACATTATAATAATAATACTCTTCGTGAGTTATTAAGATAAAAAGATCCAATCATAGAAAAAATTATTGCGGTCTCATTATTTTGAAATCATTAAGAGCAGCAGTATTACCTTTGCTACGAAGTATTTTACATCTCACATAATTGTGGTTTTGCATGTTAACAATATGTGATAATCTTGTTGCAAATATGTAGTTCAGCCTTGCAATGTGTTTAATGCAGTACATTTCTACTAGACATTCCTACAAATAAATGATCCTATGTATAGATGGGCAAATCCGCCCAAATCGGTTGTGTCCCCAGTTTGAGATAACGTTGATGTACAGTATGGTGGTGTGTAACAGGGGAGTTATCCCTGTTCAGGAAATATGCCTCTGATCCAGCAGTGTGGTAGTTAACTGCTGGTAGTTAATTTTCCGACACCACCTGCCTGATTAGGTTCTTAGAAAAGCCTGTCTTTTGAGACAGGAAGAGAGATTGTTCCTGAGTCTCACAACTTGTGAGACTGACCACGGGGACAGATGTCTTGAGCCTGCCAGAAGAAACAGCAAAGCTGCTTTCAAGACACAGGGGGAAACACCTCTAAACCTGAATGCTGACAGAACCTGAGAAAAGGCAGCAACCCAGGAAAGAGAGAAGTCTTCCCCACTACAGCTACAAGAGAGACAGATAAGACTTTCTTTTGGAACTGTTATGTATCTGTATATATGTTTATATTTTGGGGCTGGTGAATAGGTTAGCTAACCAACCCAGTCAGAGAGGGCTGAGCTACATGTGTAGATAGTCTCCAAAGCGGAGATAGGTTTTTGTTTGGCTTATTTGCATATGTTTTTCTGTGTTAAGGAAACAGGCGCAATAAAAGCCTTATTTAATTTCACCTTATCAAGTCTCCCTTGCATACCTCTACGCACGTCCTCCTACATGGTGCTACATTAATTATATATTCCTCATTTGGAATGGTGCTGAGGATAAGCTAATTGTGCAGAGGAGAATGGGAAATTCCAGGTGAACCACTGAGCATTCACAATCTTCTGACCAGAACAGTATCACTGCTTTCACATGGGTGTACAAAAGGGGCATACAAATACAAGGAAATACACTGTAAAACCCCGGTGCCCAATATTAACTTTATGGTTACTCACAATAACACTGATAGGCAACAGGACAGTGCCTCACATGAATGACTATATGCTGTAGTTAATATTGGTGAATAGGCTATGGTTATTTTGTAGTTACATTAAACATGTTTTGGTTATTAGTGTATTTTATTTTGTTGTGCTTTTTTTCTGCACAATACTATATATATATATTATATATATATATATATAATTATTCATAAGAACTTCAATATTATGTTTTTCACAGAAATAATACATATGTATTAATTTTAACAATATATATATTTTTTTTAAACTGAAACTCCCACCCACTCTTAACTCCCTTCCTGTAAACTACAGGGCCCTCTTCTTGGCTGGTGGACTGGGCAGGGTCCTCTTTGCTTTTAACGCAAGGTAAAGAGGGATGAGAATTGAGCCTGTTCAAGGCCGATTCTGAAGTTCGTAACTTCTCCTTTTCATCCTTTAAGCATTCTGCCTCTGTACTTTCATTGTTTTCCATAGTGCAAAATCTTTTCTCAAAATAATTTTAACTCCTAAAAGTAATTTTGGTTTTAGCCTTTGGAGCAATTATCACGTGGCCTCCTCTTCAAGCAACTGAGAATCGTGAACTTCTGCGCATCATGCTGATGAGGATCATTGCTTTTTGGGTCAAGAGTTGGTGCTATACAGTAGTTGAATGAGGAGGATGAATCTTCATCCCGACAAAGGTAAGAAGCACATTAATTGTATTTGATTTAATTGTGTATTTTTTTGTGATGCCCATTGATTGGCCATGTGTTTATCTATGTATTGATAACCACATTGATAATCAATGCATTTTTGGCAAATGTTTTTTTTTTTTTAATTGAAATGTATTTTATGGATGTTTTTTTTTAAGTTGCCCGTTCATTGTCATTGTGGTAATCCTTGCCCCATTGTGGGCATAGTTTACCACAGTGACAATCAATGAGTAGAAGGGGTGGGGGATGAGGGTAGTTTCCCCGGGAGGATTGTAAGGCCTCCTTGGTGGGTACCAGGAGGGGGGTTAATCCCTTAATTACCATAGTGTATAATAACCGTGAAGGTGATTAAGGGGTTACAGGCCAGTAGTTATTTTTTTTCTATTTTACTGTTGGTCACAACTGAAGACAAGGAGGGCATGGATGTCCAAGATCAAGACAGCCATTATCCTGACAGGGGTAAGTACAACTTTTATTTACTATATGCTGGCTGGGTAATTGTAAGAGATGTGCAGAGGTGCACATAGGGAGAACGAGTTGGGCGAAATTAAAACATGGCTCTATTCAGCCTGTCACTTTAAACAACAGTTTAAGGCAATATACATACATATACAAAGAAACAAACACCTATGCCTGTCTAAGGGATAATTCACTTCCCCAGTCCCAATCTGCAAGTCTGGGAGGATAAGCTCCTTACCAACCTATCCCCCCCAAAGTCTAAAGAGGTACCTCAAAGCATGTGGCCCTTAGGTCAGTCTCTGGGTCTGGGTTCTAGAGTGGTGTCCATTAAGTGGCCAGCCTCTGGCAGGTTCCTGGGTTTTCTGCACCCCAGAAGAGAGGTCTTGTCCCCTGGTGTCTTGATATCAGCACACAGTATGTCTGTGCGCTCAAGAGTCTCTGGGTCTGTCCCCAGCAGTACGTTTTTACCCTTGTCTGATTAACCAGGTGGAGCTGGTTAATTGTCAAGTTGTAATTAACCAGCTCTCTGCTGGATTTCTCAGACCACTAGAGGCTTTTATTGTAGCCTTATTTAAACAGGGATAAGTCCCTGTTACAGGAATGTTTTATTTTTAATGGGTTCTAACAGTCCTGGGGGAGCATGTGGGGAAAGAAGACAAAAAGCACAAAGCACAAAATCTAAGTGTAGAGTTGTATGGAACCAAAATACAGATGAACAAACTTGGCCCTATACCTAGCCTACTTACAGGAAGCAGGAGGTATCTAGGCAGTGTGTAAAAGATGGTGCAGAAACTACTGGTAGGCGCAATATCCCTGGATGTCGCTCTCAGCAGGTATAAGATGTTAAGGAGAGAGGTACATGCGAAGAGAAAGGAACTCGATAGTGCAGATCAATGAGTTAAAAATAAATCCTTTATGTATGATATAAAAAGCGCACTTACAATAGTGCTGTAAAAGCCAAGCAAATAGACTCAAACAGCAGGTATAACACACTGGTGTTGGTCTCGCTGCCTCTGAAACTCAAACTCCTTGGCGTGCTTGTGGAGGTAACATCTTATACCTGCTGAGAGCGACATCCAGGGATATTGCGCCTACCAGTGGTGTCTGCACCATCTTTTACACACTGCCTAGATACCTTCTGCTTCCTGGAAGTAGGCTGGGTATAGGGCCAAGTTTGTTCATCTGTATTTTGGTTCCATACACCTCTACACTTAGATTTTGTGCTTTGTGCTTTTTGTCTTCTTTCCCCAAATGCTCCCCCTGGACTTAGAACACATTCTTGCCTTGCGGAACCAGTGAAGACAGATCCCACCAGAGGGTTTGAGCTGGGAACCTAGACCGTATTTCTTATTTATATTTATATTATTCATGGGTGTTTTTGCACTTTTACAGTTGGCACTTAATATTGTTATTCATGTGTTATCACTACTAGTAGTTAGCGCCTATATAATCCCTTTTACTTATATACCTTATTTTTAATGGGCAAATGTGCTATATCTAGATCTAGATAATAGGGCTTTTGTTCATTACTGTATGTGTTTGGATGGTGGGGGGGTTTGTTGGGGGAAGAGAGGGTGGGTAGTAGGGTGTAATTGATAGTCACATTGGCAATCTGTTCCCCAGTTGAGGGCATAGGTAACCACAGAGGCAATCAATGGGTGTATTGGCTAGTATATTTTGTTGTATTATATTTTAATTTTTATTTTATTTTGTGTATTTTTGTTTTTTGCATCACAAATGGGCAAAAGCACTCTTGGCCATTTGGCAACTAGTGATTTTGCCCATTTGTGTGTGTGGTGGTGGGGGCTGGGGTTAGAGTGGGTGGGGGATGGAGGCAGGTGCCCCGGGGCAGGTGATTAGGCCTACCGGGATGGTTGCGGGGTGGATTAACCCCTTCATTACCTTAGCGGTTACAACCACTAAGGTAATGAAGGGGTTAATCCATCCTGCAACCCTCTCTGGAGGCCTAAGCACCCGCCCTGGGGCAACTACAGTACACCCTTCACCCACCCTTAATAACTGCTAAGATAATTAAGGGGTTACTGGTGTTTTAATGGTTGGGCATCAGCCCTTACATGTTCGTGTTACATGTTACATGTTTCCTGGCTGACTATGCGACCAACCATCTGGCTGCATCTGTAGATGGGGATTTTAACTAATCCGCATGAATTGAAGTTGGAGCAATCCGCATATGAATGTTACCCTGCAGAACGGATTTTTAATGGAAATCCTGGGAAATTTCGGGTAATGGATTTGGACTGATCCGGCCATCTCTACTCCATACACCAGCTCAGCCCTTTTCGGCCCTAGGGCAATCCCTCACCAAGTACAGAGCTACAGTCTACCTGTAATTGGTGAATTGATCAGATGCAGCTTGGCAATGTCAAGTGAATTTGTAATGGATAATTGTGTTGCTGCTATCCAAGACACATGTACACATGTGTCCAGGCATCTGGAGCAGAGATTGAATACAACGGAAGGAAAAATTGATTTTCTTCTGAAGAGGGTGGACCCAATGGTGAGGTACGTGTGTCTCTCTTCAATTATGGTACACAGCAGCAGGATTGAGCAAGACATATATACCTCATTCCCCCCGCCCCCCTCCATCTACCTCCATTCAATACGCAGATGGTTGGAAGCACACACAACAACTCATATAGTGATGATGACTTTGTGGCAATGAGTCCCTGTGCTATAGGAACCAAACTGCAGGAAAGTGGAGCTGTTACAGTACCTCTGTCTGTATTCCAAAGCACACCTGAGGCACCATAGATGCAGAGATGCACCGTTATCACTATACATGGGGATCTAGAAGATGATTTCCTACTTTCAATCATACCAGGAGAAACATTGCAAAGATACAGTATGTTTCACACAGCAGAGGACAGCTGAGTCGATTTTCCCAGCTAATCTTCCAACACCATTTGACATTTTAATGTTAAGTCATGTGGGCCAGAAATTTGAACTTTGACGACTCCAGGGTTATTCCTAACAATTTGAGGAAGAATATTTTAGATGAATTTGGGAAGCCATATAAAGGCACTACTGCAGAATTCAAGACCATGAAAGATACAATCAATGGACTTTTACGGCATCAGAGGACTGTGGGCTGGACTAATCAGTGAATGAAACTGATGACTAAAACATTACATTTTTCATGTACATAGTTTTTATTACAGTAATAATTTGTTGTCATTGTTTAATCCTTGTTTTCTTCCTTTTTACCAGATTCAGGAAGCTGATCAACATCAACACTTTGTTCGTGTAGGAAACATATCCAGTGATAAAGGAAAATTAAGGTTCTGTATGCATTTCATTCAATTGAAAATACGTGTACCATGCATGCACACAAATTCAATGAAACGCATGTCCGTTCCACCCAGTTTACATAGAATACACTTGTGCACAGACACCAGAGCACAGTCTAATACATGCATCTATTTCCCACATTATTGTACAGGTTAAACTGTACAAGAGATATCCAGAAGAAGATATAATTTTGTTTTCATCCTTTTTTGCACATTTGGCAGGCTGATCAAAGTCAAAACCTTGATCATGTAGGAAGCACATCCAGCCATAATGGATAATTAAGATCATTTATGCGCTCTAAATAATTCACAACCAGTAGTACAGTCATGTGCATAAGTTCAATGAACAACTATATACAGTACATGAAAAATTACATGTTTTAAAACATGCATTCGCACAAGTGAACCACATACGCATTTCATACAGTTTACATAGAACACGCATGCACATAAATGAACTCCATATGCGTTCCATAAAGTTTCCAGCAGGTGATCCTGTACAAGAGACAGCCAGAACTAGATTGTATTATTGTAAAAAGATTGTATTATTTCCCAAAGTCTTTGTAATTTATCTCTAAAATAATTTACTCTGAAAAAAATTCATACTTTAAAAATACTTTTTAGTGATCTGAAGTTTTTATCACATTGAAACAGCGCATGGAAATAAGGGGTGAGTTACATTGCATTTAGATTAAAGACATACTAGCATACCAGCACCATCTATCATCACTGCAGGGTACTACAGCAGTCGCAGGGCCACAACATGCAAATTAATTCCCAGGGGTTTACACTTGGATTTGTAGAGGTATCGAGAACACTAAATCTAGCAACATCTGTAGAAACAAAAACGAAAAACTCCTTTTAATCCCCATCTAATTGAATAAACAGGTTTAAAACATCCAGATGTCAAACAGTGCTATCCTCACTTGACTCAAGATAAGATTTTATTCAGCAGCTGCTTTTTATTATTGTTTTCAATTTTTCTAAAACCTAAAAAATGCTCTAACATGAATTATCTTTGTGCTGAAAGACACACATAGCTTTTGCTGGTTTTAGCTTTCCCTGAGTAGATTACATAAAACTTGAGCACTAAAGGCAAATGTTTTATCATAGAACTTTAGTGTAAAAATATATCATTAACTCAACTTTGCGTTATGTTCACTTTGTGCACCTCTGACTAATAAACAATAAGAGACATCAAAACATAAATTCTCTCAGTCCAAAAAATGTTTCTACATTTTTCTGATTTAATTTTAGATTTTCATCATGTCAATGACTCACAGCTAATTTGGATTCAGGTGATAAGTCACTTGTAAGTTAAAATAACGTTGTCTCTAATAAACTAAATTTCATCCCATCCTAAACACTGTTAAAGCCTCACCTTATTCTTCATAGTCATTAAATAAACTACTGTATAAACGAAAATGAGTTAAAAATGCTATCTGGGTTTTAGACAGGCAGGGTTGCAGATCTGTGAATGTGCTCATAAGTGGTATTTTTTTTTTTAACTTGTCGTTTTTATTGGTTTTTCATATAGGTTACAATCATAATACATTGCCGGAGCAGAAGTGTGTCATGCATTTTCGATAAATTATATGCAAAATGACTGTGAGACATTCACATTCAACAATCTTTGACGGAGTATTTTAGAAATCATAACAAAGAACTAAAAGAAAAGGGGATGGTAGAGAGGAGAAGGGAGGGAGGGGTGGAGGGGTGGTTGGAATGCCACGGTACCGTGCCAGGGCTTCGACGCCGTCTTATATTTCTCTTAATCCTGGGGTGTATCCTCTCTACGTCTGGCCCTGTGTACAACGTTTGTGCCTAGATTCCCCTGGGACTCCTATCTATTGCTGCATCATAGGAGAACGCATTTTCTAATTATCAAAGCAATATTGTGGATCTTTCTACCCCTGGGATGTCTGTCTGTGCCAGCCAAGGTGTCCAGACTTTTAGAAAGTTTTCGCCAGTGTCATTAACTAGACTTGTTAATTTTTCCATCTGGCAGACGAACCAAATTCTGTTCCGAATCTTGGGGATTGATGGAATTTCACATTGTTTCCATAATGCTGCGATCTCTCACCTCACCGCAGTTGCGAAGTGAGCTATGAGTTTGAGATCTGCTTTTGGAATTCCCCTATGAGCTCTGCTCAATAAGAAGAGCCCTGGGTCAAATGGAATTTTGAGGCCCAAAATCCTCTCTAGCCAATCTTTGATTGTACGCCATAGCGGTGCTAGTCGAGGGCAGGACCACAGCATGTGTAACAAATCCGCGGGATCTCCGCATTGTCGAGGGCACAATGGGGAGTATCCTTTGGAGAATTTCGATAGTTTGAGTGGGGTCAGATACCACCTCATCAGGACTTTATATGCGTTCTCCTTTAATGACGTACAAATTGAGCTCTTGGCCGCTGCCGTTGCTATTTGAGTCCATGTATCTTCGTCTAGAGTCTCGCCTAGGTCTGTTTCCCATTTTATCGTGTACCCTAATTTCTGGGAGACTTTGGACGCCAAACCGACTACTTCTCTATACAACTGCGATGTGAGTCCCTTAGTAGTAGTCTCTCTGAGACAGAGCTTTTCGAATGTCGTCAATGGGGGATGTGGGCTCGTTTTATTATAGAATGCTCTGATCTGGAGGTACCTAAAAAATTCGGAGTGGGGAGCTTTTTGTCTACACTAATTTGGTCGAATGTTATAATTTTGTCTCCTCCCTCCAGATCCTTTAGTCTTGAGACATTATTGTGTTTCCACAGTATAAAGTTTGCACTATCTAAACCTGGAGCAAAGTGTGTATTTCCCCATAGGGGTGTCATCAGCGTGTTTTTGGAAGTGAGGCCGCTTTTGAATTTGACTGCATCCCAGATTTCTAATGAGTTGGTCAATGAGGATAGCGGTTGGTGTATAGCTTTTAATCTCGCTATTTTTGGGGTCCATATTAGTTGGCTTAGTTCCAATGGGGAACAGGCCGTGCTCTCTAATACCACCCATCTTTTCAAATCAGGGTTTGTCTGCCATTGAGAAATTTGACATAATTGGGCCGCTCTGTAATAGGATACCAAGCAAGGTACTGCCAAGCCACCTTCTGTCGGTTGTTTCAATAATGTTTGTTTGTTAATTCGCGCTTTTTTGCCTCCCCATATAAATTTGGATAAGGTGGCTTGTAACTTGTTAATTTCTATCAGATTTATGGGTACTGGGAGTGTTTGATACAAGTATAATATGCGTAGGAGTAAATTCATCTTTATACTGTATATTTTGCCTATCCAGGAGATACTAAATTTTTGACCAGCACCTTAGATCTTCTTTCAGGGTTCGGATGAGCTTGGGGTAATAATTAGCTTTGTAGATTTCCCTAAAGTTGCGGGTAACATAGACCCCCAGATATTTGATCGCCTTGTTTTGCCACCGGAAGTTAAAATTAAGTGATATAAGTTTTTCTTCAGCTTTCAGGATCGTGACATTTAAGGCCTCTGATTTTGTTTGGTTGATCTTGAACCCTGATATTTTGTTAAAATTATCCAACAAGCTGAAGAGATTGGGGAGAGAGGTGAGGGGCTTGGACAAAACCAGAAGGACATCGTCCGCATAAAGAGCAATTTTGTGAATTTGGGACTCAATTTCAATCCCTGAGATATCTGGGTTTTCCCTGACTTGAACCGCTAGTGGCTCCATACACATGGCGAATAGCAGGGGAGATAGGGGGCAACCCTGTCTCGTACCACTTCTGATCTTGAAAGGGTCTGAGGGGAAACCTTGATGGATAACTCTAGCTGTGGGGCCTGCATAAAGCGCAATTATGGCCACGGCTAAGTGACTATCGAATCCAAATGTTCCAAGCGTATCTTTTAGATATGCCCAGTCGATCCTATCAAAAGCCTTTTCGGCATCTAGACTTAACACCATAACTTTTACTTTGTTGACATTGGCTATTTCTAGCAGATCAATGATTCATCGGATGTTATCGGCCGCTTGTCTATCTTTAACAAAGCCGACTTGATCTGGGTGTATCAGTCTAGGTAGGATCTGACTTAAACGGTTGGCAATTAATTTAGCATAGATTTTGATATCTGTATTAATGAGTAAGATGGGCCTGTAACTCTTACAATCTAGGGGGTCTTTTCCTGGTTTGTGGATTATCGATATTGACGCTTGGAGCATATGTTCGGGGAAGGGGCGCCCTGCTAGGACCGCATTGAACATTTTGAGCAGGTAGGGAGCTAATATTTCACTAAATTTTTTATAATATAGGCCTGAGAAGCCATCTGGCCCCGGTGCCTTTGATGCCTTCAGGTTGTTGATAACTAGGGAAATTTCCTCTAGGGTAAACTCTCTGCCCAAGACCTCTCTCTCCTCCACTGTCAGCTTCATTAGTTTAGAGTTGGCGAGAAAATTCCCACGAGCTCTGTCGGTCTGAAGATTATGCGCTATTTTATCTCCGTTGTACAGATTTTCATAATATGATTTAAATTCTTCCACTATGATTTTAGGATTTCCGGAGATAATGCCTGATTTTCTTCTAATAGCTAGGATATTATAATTTGGGGTTTTGTATCTTAATTTGTTTGCAAGCATAGTATCTGGCTTGTTCGCCTTATCAAAAAACATCCTCTTTGACCAGTTCAATGAGGTATCAGCCTGGGAGGTTAATAGCAGATTTAATTCGATTTTTACATCCTTCAATTTTGTAAGACTGCTTGGACTATTGTAATATGTAACCACTCTTTTGACAAAGGCCCCACCGGCTGAAACGCGTCAAGAGGATCCGCTTGCACATTCTGTGTGAATAAAGCTTTTTTCAGTCATCCATTAGCCTTCTCCATTATTCCGGCTGTGCGGCGTCTTCACCCCCCTCGGGAGGATTTGCTTATTGCTTGGACTATTGGTTTGTTTATGATGATCTGAGAACTGTTTCAGTTTAGATTGTAATGAACGGATCTTAGCCTCTCTTTCCTTTTTCTTTTTGGAGCCCATGCCAATAAGAATCCCTCTTAGGGTCGCCTTATGGGCCTCCCATAGGGATAGCGGAGAGTCCACTGAACCGGTGTTGATCTTAAAATATTGTTTTATTTCCTCTGCAATTAACTGAGAGATTCCCGGATTTTTCAGAAGAGATTCATTCAGTTTCCAGTTTGCTCCAGGTCTATCTAGAATTAATTGTGTGCACCTTAGCTCTATAGATGCATGATCTGACCATGAAATATCATGGATCCCAGTATGGGAGATCTTTGGGACCAGTCTGCTAGAGATAAAAAAGTAGTCGATTCTGCTATATGTCGAATGTGGGTGTGAGAAAAATGTGTAATCCCTATCGTGGGGATGTTGCTCCCTCCAAATGTCTAGAAGGTTATTCTTTTTTAGGCCTCGTCGCAGAGCGTTTGGTATAGATTTGGGATAACGCTGTAGTGGGCCTGATCTATCGAGTTTAGGATTGAGGGTGGTGTTGAAGTCCCCCCCTACAACTATTGGGCCTTGTGCAACTTTATGTAGTTTGTTAAAAAAAGTTGTGAAAAATGTTGGATCATGGTTATTTGGGGCATATATCATTGCTAATGTAAGTATTTGGCCATTGATTGATCCTATCAAGATTAGGTGTCTGCCTTCCTTGTCTTTGATTATTTTATCGACTTGGAATGGACATTTATTGTGGAAGATAATCGCTACCCCTTGTTTTTTCTTGACCGAGGATGAGGTATAAAATTGTCGGAAGTGCTTGTCTAAGTATTTTGGAGCACTGGCAGCGCTAAAATGCGTTTCTTGTACTAGTATAATGTCAGCTTGTCGCCTCTGATAATCCACACATGCCACCTTCCTCTTACCCGGACTATTCAATCCCTTCACATTATGGGACAGAATGATCAACTCCATTGTAAGGTGTCGTGTTGAACTATTACAATTGATATGTGTAGTGTGGGGTGCTTTGTACCTTCTCATCTTTTGTCCAGGTTTTGGAGGAGTCCTTGGTGCGGTCTTCGGCACGTAGCGGGTCTCGTGGCCAACCAATGGGTGGGAGGGGGGGAGGAAAGGAAACAAAAAACAACAACAGAAACAACTGCGGAGATCCATCTGGGGTCAATGACCTTTTTGGATCTCTTGCCTTTGGGGAAGCATTGTGTATATAGATATCTGCACTCATTGTACAGCTGCCCGGTCTAGTCCGGGTATGCTCTTCCCTAAGGACTTTGTGGTATGTCCTGTGCCTAGTCAGGACATACTGTTCCGGCCACATAGCGGTGGCTAGGGAAGGGGGAGCTCCCCCTTCGGCTCTCTTAAAGATAAAAACCAGTACAAACTATGTACTTTCAACATATGAACGAATACACTTTTAACAATTCTGTTTGGGACAGGGGTAACCTAAGGAATGTTGGGTAGTCTGTTTTCAACTTGCTTAACTGCGACACCCCATCCAGGTATCTAAGCTGTTTCTGTGAGCGGTGGGATAGTCCACTAGTGCCCTGGTGGTGAACAGCTTTTAATATATGTTTTTAAGCTAGGTGTCATAAGGAGGGTTGGTAGCCCCTAAGGTATGCCTTCTCTTCTCTCTTCCCTGACCTCCTTGTTCTATGTGCACCCAGTATATGTCTCGCTATTTTGTGTATGGGTATGCGGATGTCACGACCCTTTGCCCCACTCCCAGCTATGCTGCTGGGCCTACTTGGTGAATCCCCCCTCCCTCCCCCCGGAAGCTAACTCGTAGAATACACACATGCCCCCCCCCCCCCCACACCCACCACCCCCCGCACCCCCCGCACCCCCCAGGCACCAGGGGAACAACAGTCTTGATAAAGTGCCAGTCACGAAACGCGTAGAAGGGTTGCATCCCTTGCTTTTATGATTCCTCATTAAAGATACTATTTTTGGCCAGACCTGTTCTTCATTTGGATCGCGGTGCGCTGCACTCTTTTCTACATTGCTGAACAACAGTTTATTCCCTGAAGCCCAGCTTCCTTAACTGTCCTCTTCGCCGGGGGACAAGTGTGATCCATCGCCGCAGCATGAGTCCTGCTTCCGCCGTCACTCTTCCTGTCGGCAACCGCTCGGGTCACTAAGCTCCTCTTTAGGCCGGGGGGGGGCAACGGGGGGCACCGGCGGGCAAAGGAGGTGAGGGGGGGCGCACGACCCGCGCTGTGAAGGCTTCCCCACCAGGGTCTTAGCAAGGTGTGTCGGGAGCTGTAGGGGACGTTGCTTTGCTTTCTCTGTTCCGCATTAGTTTTTCATTCGGGGACACCAAGATGGCCGCCGCTCCTAGATGGGTGATTGAATAACTCAACTTTATTGATGTCTCTCGCGGACAAACGAACTGTCCAGTGGCGATGCCCTTTTAAGACTTAATTGGTCTTTGATAGACATCAATTAAGGGACTTTTCCTTTGAGTTACTTCGTTGGTGCGTCACTCTGTTCCAGCCCGGCTCGAGGGAAGACGTCTCTGCATCGCTCAGGTCAGTGATCTTTGCTTTTAGGCCCAGCTTCAGCAGGAACGGTCCTGGTCTTCTGGACTTCGCAGGTTATGGGCTGTACCGTTCTTTAGGACAAGGAGACCGAAGGGAAAAACCCAACGGTACCGTATGCCCTTATCCCGTAGAAGTCTGGTCACCAGTGTAAGGGTCTTCCACTTGAGCAAGGTAGTGGGTGCAAGGTCCTGGAAAATCATGATTTTGACCCCCTCAAACTCCACAGTTCCCGAGGCTATAGCAATTTGGCATACTGCTTATTTTATTCTGAAGTAGTGGAGCCGTACTATGATGTCCCTTGGGGGGTCATTTGGCTGAGATTTTGATCTAAGGGCCCGATGACATCTGTCAAGGTGTAAGTCTGCCTCTGACTTATCTGGGAAGAGGCTTGTCAGCCATTTTGTGACAAACTCCTCCGGGTCCACGATTTCTTCAGGGACACCCCGCACCCTGATATTATTACGACGGTCACGGTTTTCCGCATCCTCTTGTTTGTTGGCGAGATCATTGATTTGTGTTTGTAGATGGGCTGTGGTTTTCTCATTCTTGCGTACCGTTTTTATTGTGGAATCCAGCTGCGTTTCTAGTTCACCAGTTCTGGCGCCAATACCGTTTATGTCGCGCCGTAGATCAGAGAGTTCTGTGTGCATGTAAGCCTTTAGCTCGTGCATGATTTTTCTAGTCATCGCTTCTGTGTCCCGGGGCTCTGCTCGGTCAGCTGTACCTTGTTCATCCTCCGATTCTGAATCCACATACGGCGATGGGGTTCCCGCTCTGTGTGTGCGCACCGGGTCGGATTTATTTGAAATAAGTCGTTAGTACGGCCGCAGCTCTGCCCGATTTCGGTCTTGCTTGCATCTCGTTAGCTTCCGATTTGCAAATCTATAACTTATTGGGTGTCTGCACTGGTTTTTGTGTACATTAAATGCTGTATTTTTGCCGAAGGGGAAGGAGCTCACTTCTCAAGCATCCATTCCCTTAGCCTTCGCGCATGCGCCTCCATAAGTGGTATTTTTATTTGCGGTGTGGTGGTGGAGGGCTTTTGTCACTTTTTACTCACCATAACTTATTTTGTGTCTTGCAAATTCATGGAGAATGGAATATAATATCTGTCCAGATTGTAACTTTCTTTATTAGTAATCACTTTAGAATGATCTGATAATTGTTAAACTAGTAACCAGAGAAATACAAAATCTTACCACAAAGACCAGGCCACACAAAGCAAACTAACACATAAAGAAAAAGTAGAATGAAGGCAATCAAAATAAATAAAAGATCTGGTGCTAAAACTGCCTTGTCTTCCCTTCAGGTTTCTGCCAGAGGTAAACACGCCTATCCTTGTAATCATGACAACCTTTATGAACTTCTGTTTCTTAAAGTGTAGTAAGTCACTTTTGAACTTCTCTAATCGTGTCTTTAATTCCTCCAATGAAGTGATGGTATCTGCACCCGTGTTCATATGTTCAATCAAAATCTCGTCTTTGAGAATATCGCATCTTGTCTCCGCAAGTTGTATCCAAACCTCCTCCACAACCAGAATAAGTAGGTCCAATGATGCTTTGTTAAGGACCTGACACCATTTGTCACAGAACGCCGAATTATCCGAAACCAATCGTCGTGCTATTATTAATTCGGAACGCGTCACACTAAAAGATCATATAACATGGGTCATAATGAAAAAAACTGCTCTTAAAGCGGTAACAGAGAATAAGACTATTATTGTTAAAAGAGCAATTAAAGGGGGAGCCCTGGTTTTCCAGGATTATGTAGATGTATATTTGGTAGAAGTGAATCTCTGTGTAGTGCTGCAGGATATCCTTTAATAAAACCACTTTAAAGTGAAGATAAGCATAATTCCTTTAGTAGAGATCAGGATGAAATCCGTAACTTAAACTGGGATACTAGATCAAATATTAAGTATACTGGGATAGAAACCAATTGGAGCTCATCATAAAGCTAGGACAGCATAAGGAGTCATAGGAAAACCCAGCAACTTTAGATCCAAATAAACAGTTGAAGTAACTCCCAAAGGCAGTGAGCCTGATAAGGGAAGGAATAACACTGTACTCATGGATCACTTCTGTTGATTGAAGCAGCTTGGTTCATCCTTAGGCCTTGCCCCCGCTGCCTACTACAGCGCCCGCTGTGGCGGACGCTGCACGGACGAGAGCCCTCCCCTCAATGGCGCCGGGCCCGCTGCGAGGGGGGGCCGCAGCGCTGGGGCGAGAGTTGCTCCTGCTCTCAATAGAATTGAGAGCAGGACTCGCGTCGAGCGATACGGCACGCCCCCCGGCGGTTCAGCCAATGAGGGCGAACCTGCCGGCCCCCGTCACTCCCCCACCACGCCCCCCCGGTCTCTCTTCCTGCAGTGAGCTGCAGACCAGGGAATCGGCTGAACGCGCCGCCAATCTCGCGGGCGCGCGTTACAGCGGAGTTACCGGGGCCTTAGCCTTACGTGCATCCCGTCAAGCCAAATCCGGAACAACAAAAAAGAGAATAACATGGAGCACAGCCGAAATCAAAGAGGACTGGAGGCAGGATCAAAGCCAAAGATTTATTAGCACAGAGTGAAATAAAAGTGAATGTGAAGCGCGCTCTAGATAGTAGAAGTGAAATAATCAATGTGTTTCAAGTGTATACATAAAGTGAATGAATCTACTTGGTGATTGTGTCCTATACAATACTGAATTGTGAACAAACAAGTTAAATAAAACCTGTAACTTCTATGTGATAGACTTTGAGGCTGCTGCTGTAGATACTGTGTCATGGAATGGCTCCACAAACCGTAGCACTAGTGAGAAAAACAAAAAAACAGCGCAAAACCTCATTGTGTAGTATTTAAATATATTGTGAAAATGTTTCAGCAGGTAAGTATCGCACGTACATCAATAAAATGGTATATAGACATAACATGTCTATACGTCTAAGACGCGAACAAAGTAGCAGGGACGTCATCAAAAGTTCCCCTAGAAACTGACACGAGGATCTAAGCAGACCAGCGTTCCGGTGAGGCTACATCTCTTGATCCAAACAGAAGATTAAGACCAGGACTAAGAGACCATATACAGCAGCCTGGGAGAATAAGATTCCGTCTCCTGAATTGGCCTGTATTCGACCGGGTTTGGTGTAGAAGAGCGGGCGATGTGGTAACATGTCCATAACATTTTATGTCTATATACCATTTTATTGATGTTCGTGCGATACTTACCTGCTGAAACATTTTCACAATATATTTAAATACTACACAATGAGGTTTTGCGCTGTTTTTTCTTTTGTTTTTGTCATTAGCACATAGTGCCTGTGAAGGAACTGAGGCAACACTCTGATGCGTTTCCCGCCGTAGCTGGCGCTTTATCAAATAGTGCTCTCCTCAGGTAAGACGCAACTTTATATAGAAGGGAAGCAGCTCAATCAGTGTCCCACCAGGCAAACTGACCGCCGACACAATAAACAAAGTATCATAGGTCAGACCACCGGAGCATCCCAACCACACAAGATATGACAGTGAACATTAATAATCATATAATAACAATACACAAAATAAAACAAATCTACGACCATAATAAAAATGAAAAACGGAGAATGCTAAAACATGAAAACAGAGTACAGGCAGTCCTCGGTTATCCAATGGAATCTGTTCTGGAAGTAGCGTTAGAAAGTGAAATCATTGTAAAATGAGTCCCATGTTAATCAGTGGCGGTGAGCGTTGGATAACGCATTCAGCCGTCGGGTAACGCATTCCGGCGTCGTTTATCAGCCCTTAGGGTTGCATTGTAAAGCGTTGGATATGCCATTCGTTGTAAAGGGAAATGCTGGATAACGAGGACTACCTGTAACTTGAATTAATATTTTGTATGGAAAATCTAGACAAAAGAGTGGATTGGATTGCAATATTCAAACTAAGCAAATAATAAGTGCCAATTCAATAATAAATAAATATGGTGACATATATTGAATTGAAATTCTACAAAATTAGCAGCTTGATCTTAAATACATCTGAATATTAACATAGAAATATATCTATCCAGTTAATGGAGACATATCAGGAAAACTGGATTATGTTTAGAATTGTAGCAGTATAGTAGCAACCTCAAGCCTGCAGTATAGTTGCAACAATAAAACATATTGATACAATCCTCAAATCAAGATCCCGATACAAAAGTGACTGAAAACCCAATAAACATTAGTATTAGATGCAACATGAATGGTCAAACTCAATTGAGAATTCAAATTGTTAGTTGTAAACACGGTGGTTTGTCAAAACGTCCTTATGATGAATAACTATCCTAGGCATAATAGTTAATTACATCTATACTTCATTTATAATTACGCACCTGTGCAGTGCTATCAATTTAGATGCTTAAATAGGAAAATCCCATATAGATAGATGTAGATGGAATATATCCAAAGTTTTCGAAAGCACGATAGAGTAAAAAGTTAACACCATGCATACCAAAATAATGTATACAGCATCATATAGAAAATGAATAAAGGGTGAAGACCTCAAGTCCCTGTTTATAAGGATTCTTTCCATTACACAATATATTATAAGTGTTCTGGTTATTTGGAGAACTGGTGTGTGTCTTTTGGCAATTCTAGGTAACAGTCTACAGTCCTCGCTACCCAACGTTTCACTTCACAACGCTTTACAATGCAGCCGTATGGGCCATTTTTAGACATCGGAATGGGTTATCCGACGCTCACCGCCACTGATTAACATGGGACTCACTTTACAATGTTTCACTATCCAACGCTACTTCCAGAACGGATTCCGTTGGATAACCGAGGACTGCCTGTACCCCAAACATGTGATTTGGCCGAACAAAAAAAAAATGATGACGTCATTTAAAGGCAATGAAAGCACAGCCAATCAGAATGGCTGTGCTTCAATTGCCTTTAAGATGACGTCATGAAAAGAAACATGGCCGGCCTCACATGGTACGGTAGCCAATCAGAGCGTGGGAACTCCATCCCAACTCTGATTGGCTTTAGTACCATGTGACAGGCTTTAAATGACATCACATCCGTTCTCCCCCAAGCCTCTGTCACATGGTCTACTATAGCCAATCAGAGTTGAGATGGAGTTCCCACGCTCTGATTGGCTACCGTACCATGTGAGACCGGCCATGTTTCTTTTCATGACGTCATCTTAAAGGCAAATTGAAGCACAGCCATTCTGATTGGCTGTGCTTTCATTGCCTTTAAATTACGTCATCATTTTTTTTTGTTCGGCCAAATCACATGTTTTTCACGGCCCAATCAGGACCGTGGGAAACATTTGACCAAAATGTGACGTCATAGGCCTATAAAAGCCTATGCCGCCTCATTTTGAAGCTAGTTGCCGTGGAGGGAACATCTCCCCTCCTAAGAAGATAAGAAGGGCATGGCGTAAGAAGACGGAAGAAGACGGAGAAGACCCCAAACAAGAAAAGAAGACACCAACACAGACGGAAAGGATTACAAATAGAAGAAACAAGACACAGACGTGGATTTGTAATGGTTTTTTATTTTATGGTTTACCTATGGATTGGTTCCTGTGCTTCCGGGTCGCCTGGATTTTGGTGAGTAGACATCAAATGGTGAGTAAACAAAAGAAAAGTGTATTATTTTTACTTTTATAGGTTTTTATGATTTTTGATTCATGTCTTTTATTTTTTCAGTCCTATTTAATGCCCGTGAATGTAGCTATGTGCCTATGTATATAATACATTCACGGACACTGAATGGGTGTATTCCATGGATTTTTGTATGTAAATACATTGTATTTTATGCTCTATTATTGCCCCTGTATGTTATGTTTATCTATCTGTATGGATAGACATACTGGGATAATAATTGATTGTTTTGCTAATGTTTATGTTCTTTTCATGTATGGCTAATGTATTTATCAGCTTTATTTTGTCATTGTTGTGAATAATGTAAATTGTATTTAGTTACAGGTTAATTATAATGGCTTCTTTATGGTAGTTAGATTAGAATGATGGTGGTTACTTTAAATTAGAATTGTTTTGGCAATGGTTTGGCTTTAGGAATTGAATAGGGAATTGTATAATTGATTTGTATTGTATTGTAATTGTTTGTGGAAATGGATTAATTGATTGATGCTAATTGTATTGATGTGGCTTAGTTTCTATTTGATTTTCATGATGGCATTGGTGGTTAGGCGACATTGTTCATAGTGTATTTTATTGTTACATATATTTTGCATAGTGTTACATGATGCACAGATTAATTGCATCATGTACTGTACACACTCAATGCAATTGTGTGACATTTCATATACATTTGTGGAGCTGCTGATTTGTTGGCTTATATTTACAATCGATGCTGGATTTATTGTAACATGCAATGTGGTGATTTTAAGATTAAAAATTCATGTTTTAATTTATGCATGTTTTATGTGTTTAATAATTTGCAAATAATATATTATCCATATCTGGATAATAGTTATTTTGCACATTATTGTACTGTATGTGTTGGGGGTGGGGGGTGCATGTATGTATTTAATGTATAGGCCCGGTTTATTTTTTTTACATGCAGGGTTTGTTCCTTGGTTCTGTGTGAGACCTCTGGAGACCACCTGAGTTATCCTCGGGTATCTCATGGGTACCAGGCTGGTGGGTCCATGGGGGACACCTGTGGGGAAGAACCGGTGGCCCCACATCTGTGGGGGCACCATGGGCCTGAAGTCTGCGGGGAAGAACCGGTGGCCCCACATCTGTGGGGGCACTGCGGACCCATAGTGTGCGGGGAAGAACCGGTGGCCCCACATCTGTGGGGGCACTGCAGACCCGTAGTGCCAACCCGTGGGCCGCCAGACCCCTATGGGAACCACCCGAGGCCCCACAGACACCTGTGGGTCTGACCCGGGGCTCCCAGACATCCACGGGCTTACCATGGGGACCCAATTGTGGCCCACGGTGACCCAAGGAGACCACCTGGGGGCCATGGCGCCTGGCGGGACCCACCAACAGGCCTCCAGAACCTGTATGAAACAAGTTGCTGGTAACCTGTAGATCTGTGAGGTGACCCGTAAGGCCCACTGGGGACTCACTTGGGGCTGGGGTATGAACCCTGTATGTAAAATGATAAATCATGTATTTATGGAGGGGCACAGGGGGTGGGTAATGTATTTAATAAATAGAATGATGTTTATTGTGGGGCTGTGTAGTGTTTTTATTGTGGGTGCTGGGGGTGGGGGGAGGGGATATTGGCCCCAAGGGTATGTGAAGAAATAGAGGGTACACCACTCGTGATGCTTGCCAGGAGAAGACTATGCTTTGAATTTGATGATTTGAATCATCATTATCTTCTATGCAATAAACAGCTTGATAAACTCAGGAATCCAATGTCCAATTATAATGTTCCTTGAACACCACCCATGTAGACACCACTAGCCTATAATAGGTACATCTTATGTGGTAATCTTGGTGGTTAGGAAATGGACTGATCACATGAATGAAGTAACAAATTGTAAAGTTACTCACTGCTGACCTTGTAGGATTTCCTGGTGCTGTCGGCGTGCTCCTAGCCAGGAGTATCTGCAAACAAAAGGGAAAGGACGGCGGTGCATCTACTGCTGAAGAAAATTGACCAATACTGCCAAGAACTAGGTGCAAAAATTTATTGTAGGCACGTTTAAAAACAGTAAAGGAACACTCTGACGCGTTTCACGTGGTAACCCACGCTTTATCAAATAAAGCGTGGGTTACCACGTGAAACGCGTCAGTGTTCCTTTACTGTTTTTAAGCGTGCCTACAATAAATTTTTGCACCTAGTTCTTGGCAGTATTGGTCAATTTTCTTCAGCAGCAGATGCACCGCAGTCCTTTCCATTTTGTTCCCAAGGGTATGTGGGTAAGCCTCCTGTCTGGGTAGTGGGTGAGGGTGGTTAGGCCTCACGGGGTGGGGGGTTAGTGGGAGATTGTATGTAGGCCTCCCGAGTTGTGGGTGAGGGTGGGTTAACCCCTTAATGACTGTAGCGGTTAATAACCGCTATGGTGATTAAGGGGTTAGGGGACATTACATTGGCTATTGTGATGTTGTGCATGTTTTGCAGCACCGGAGGGGCATGGGCAGAATGAAGAGGAGGATGAAGACGGCCTTCATCGTGGGTGCCTGTAAAAGGTAAGTGTCATATATATTGACTGTATGTATTGTAAATTATAGGTATTTAAAATGGGCAAATGCATTATTATCCATATGTGGATAATAGTAATTTTGCCCATTACAGTACTGTATGTGTTAGGGGACGCGGGGGATGTGTGTTGTTTATTGGGGGCAATTGTCCCCAATAAACATGCTAATGTGCCTTAACCCCTTCATTGCCTTAGTGGCTATACGCTATGGTAATGAAGCTGCATTAATGTAAATTTTAATAATAGTGTGTGGGAGCAGGGGGTCCCCTGAGCTGAACAGCATTGATTTCTGCCTCAGAGACCCCCTGCTTCCCGAGTTACAGGCCCCAGTTTGGGGCATCGGTGCCAGAGCAGACGCCATCTTTATAGAGCCCACGTCGCGTTTTGGACGCTATAAAGATGGCGGCGACATTGGCCTCCGATGCCCATACCGGGGCCTGTAACCCGGGAAGCAGGGGGTCTCTGAGGCAGAAATCAATGCGGTTCACCTCAGGGGACCCCCTGCTCCCGCACACTATTATTAAAAATACATTAAAGCAGCTTCATTACCTTAGCGGATAGCCGCTACGGTAATGAATTATTGTTTATTGTTATGTGTGCTTTGATACTAGTGTAGAAGTGCAGGGGGTCTCCTGAGCTGAACCGCATTGGTTTCAGCCTCGAGGACCCCCTACTTCAGGAGATATAGGTCCCTTTATGGGGTGCCGGTATCCCCGGCAGAATTTAAATGTCCCGGTCACGTGACGCGGGAGCTTTAAAGTGCAGGGGATACCGGCACCCCATAACGGGGCCTATATCTCCTGAAGTAGGGGGTCCTTGGACCTGAAACCAATGCGGTTCAGCTCGGGAGACCCCCTGCTCATGTACACTATTATTAAAATGTATTTATTTAGTGTACGATCGCCTGTAACAGCCTTGCATGGAGATTGCAAATCTCCATGCAAATGTTACAAGCGGCTTTTTTTTCTATCAGCTAGCGTACGGAGAGGTTCAGAACGCTAGCAGGGGGAAAAAAAGCAACTCGTACGCTGTGGCTGTTTTGAGCTATTTTGAGCAGGTACGTTAAAAAATGGCCTCAAGGCCTTAGTGCATCGCGTCCCTGGCTTCACTTTTTAACGAACCTGTTTTTTGGCCAAATCAGAACGCAAAGCCATTGAGCTTAGTGCATAGCCCCCTATGAGCGTTGTGCGCTGTTTTTTGGTGTCTTTATTCTGTTTTAGTGTGTGGGGTGCTGGGCCACCCTGGTTTTACAGCTGCAGACGCTCTCCTATTTATCTTATCATGGTTATGTACTTTATATTTATTTTGTACACTGGTTGATGTATTTTTTCACATCTCTCATTGGGTATTGTAGGATCTGAGTATTCAGGTTTATATCACTTTATATCACATTTATTGTTGTTTAAATGTATCCCTGGATCCTTTTTTATTAGCGCACTTTTTTCTCCTTTTTTTCACTATTCACTTGTGTGCTGGGAATTGGTTCTTGTGTCTATCACTAATTTTGTAGGGATCTTGCTATTAGCTAGTCACTGGCACCCAGCTGCTGGCGCTATCCCTATTTACAGCATGGTGTTTTCATTACGAGTGCTGTGTTTGGCGTCTAGGTTGCCATATCATCCGGGGGAAGGCATGTGCTGTTGTAATGACGGAGGGCCGCATCTTGACACCAGGCTCACATTGATGTGAGCAGTGTGGTGCGCATGCGTGGACCCCCGTCTTGGCCGTGGCGTCATGGTTTGTTTCGTTTTCGCGCCATTTGTTAGCTGTAGTGATTTAGGATGGGTGAGTAAGAGAGTATATATTTATGTGTTTTATATGCGTGTGGCAGCCCTCACCTTGATAAAGACTGCGTGGCAGTCGAAACGTTGGATTCATTGCTGAATAAACTGCTTAAAAGAAGACCGAGTGCCAGGATTATTCCTTCCTCCATATGATTTTGTTTGGGACACTTCAGGACAATCCCTCTTATTCGTTAGCACCGGCATTTAGTACCTTGTTTGATATAGATGAATTGTGTGCCAGACAGCTACTCTATATGGCAAGTTTGTATAAACCAGCATACAAAAAAAAAAGCTGGAATCAGGCCCGCAGATTCCTACTGTAGGACCTCAGGCCAAAAAAGGAGAGAGAGCATTTGGAATTCTAATAGAACAGGGGTTCTCTCTCTCTCGTTTCTTCCCCTCCCCCCCCTTCCCCCACCCCCCATATTTCAGGGTCTGGTACATGGACGAATCTGCAGCTGCAAAGAAATGTCATAATCACGGCAAATCCGGATGATTGGCCATATCTACTAATACCTTAAACTGACCTCACAATAGAAATATTAAACCTAGTGGTCACAAAATGTGTTCAGTCCTTGAGTCCAGTAAAAGGTTTGAAAGCATAATGTATTTAGGCACAGTACTTAGTCACCCCAAAGCCAGAATGCACAATTCCTCTTCACATAATTACACAGTTCAGAGAAAGCTATAGGATTCTACTCGTGCTTGGTGTCCCAATCTATGCAAGGTCCAATCTTCACTGGGCTACTCTCCAAATTTATTTTATTTATTTATAAAATGTTTTACCAGGAAGTAATAAATTGAGAGTTACCTCTCGTTTTCAAGTATGTCCTGGGCACAGCATTAAGATGACTATCTAAATAAAAGAAGCAGGGATTCTCCCTATAACCCACATTGCTGATTCAGCAGTTCATGGCAGCTGTCCTGGATGCATTTTTTTCAGGCTAGATTGTTGCTCGTGTCCTCTTTTGACTGTAGCTTAGCTTACTTCTAACTTGGCACACAAAAGAGGTCACACTGATCTATAAAACAGAGCTAACTAGAAGGATTAGACCTAGTTGGGATTTGTCCCAAGTCTATCTTTATACTTTTCGTATGCTAAAGTTAGTCCTATAACTGGATACCCCTGCATAGTCAGAAATCCCCCACTTGGTAAGTCTATGGTCTGATAGCGTAACTGGACTCCAGAGAGTTCCGTCAGAGTTCCTCACTCTTCAATCTCCTCCTGCAGATTGACGTCTTCCTTCCTGTCACACCCTGACCTTCCAGCGCTCAAAGAACGGACACACATAATCTGTAGCATTTCTAGAATTGTAGTCTTTAATGCACATGCTCAAACATAGAGCTCCATGGTAGTTATAGTTTCCATGATACTCTCTGTGTATTCTTATAATATGACATTAACATTAAATGCAGTTACGGTTATATTACATTGCTCTTCTAATAGGGATCCCAGTGTCTGCTGCAAATAAGTGCATTAACTTATTAGCTACTGTGTTATTTTGCACCCAAATTCCCTTTTGGTATGAAATAGATATTATACAGGGTAATTTGGGCATTAATAACCTCTAGAAATCTGATCAATGTAAGCGGTTATAGTAGCAACAAATAAGCCTGTTACATTACTAGCACACATAGGATGCAGATTCAATTCTACAATGGCAGCTACTGTATGACTCCAGTGAAATGCTATGCCATAGGGTGTCTGGAATCATACTTAATTCCTGTTTCCAAAGACTTACTGTTACATAGTAGATGGCGCTGAAAAAAGATATATGTACATGTGACGCTAGGGGGTAACCAGGCTGTACAATAAAGTTTAAACCCATCTGGTTACCCCTGAAACCCGTGGGTCCCTGGCAGCTACATAGTACCATAATCCAGGGGCCAGGTACTATAACATGTAAAAGTTATAGTGTCCCCGGCTTTTCCACTTTTCATGTTCCCCTTGCCCAGAAATGTGAATCTTCTTGAGTGTAAGTTTTAGGTGGGATATTTGGGTAGAAATGCAATTATTTTGTTTGAAGGAGTTCGGGGGCCAACGTTACTGGTAGTCTCCTAATTCTCCCTGGGGAGCATGCATGATTTGCCAGTACGCGGGTGAATTACACCGGTGCTACCCAGTGTACCCCAGACTCCTGTTTTTTGAGCCCAGATATTCTAGATCCGCACAGGTATGGGTCTCCCCAAGATATATTTTGTATTAAACTATATTGTATTATGTTTGGTGCATTCGTCTATAAGGCTCTATGCAGTCAGCCCGGGTATCTACATAGGAGCCAGAAGGTCTGCATAGAGTCCACAGTTCAAAGGCGAGAGGGTGTCCAGAGGTGATAAAACAGTTTGGTGGGTGAGAAAGGGTGATTGTCCAGCTCCGGAGAACAAAGGGCACCCTGGGGGGACACCTTTTGAGTCTGCTAGACCTGGCGGAGCCTGCCCAGTTGGTGGCAATGAGTTAGCCAGGGGAGATACAGCTCATAGGTGCATCTCCCATTGACTAATTCATATTTCCTCCCCATCTGGCTTTTCGAGCCGACTTGGCATGCCTCCTCCTCTAAGTGAACTTAAAGTGATTTGTTACCGGCGCTAACCACACCCAATCTGTGATAAAATAGTGCACAAAATTAAAATTCAAAATAAAATGTGTCAAGGTGATCACTGATCAAATTCTCAACCTTCCAGGAATGTGTACAGATTCCTTTCAATAGTAGCTTGTCCGGGATGGGAAGGGAGCGAAGATAGCAGTGATACACCATGAAAAATAAAAAATAAATGCATACAATAGTGTAATAAGTTCTTTTCAATCTGGATAAAACATGTATGTCTTGGCTCTATAGCAATGCCTACTTACAGCAGGTCAAAAGGTAAAAAGCATTGATCTACACAGCAGGTAGAAAGGTGTCAGGATCTTCAGGAACAACAGCCCAGGTTTACAGCATAAGAAATCAGCACCTCAGCTCAGACGTCAGTAGATGTGAGTGGATCAGAGACATGCAAAAGAAAGGCAGACCATAGTGTCGATCGTGCATAAAATTTATATAAACAAACAACAAATTTTAGGAATTGTACTCACATTGTGTACATAATCATAGTTCACATAAGGCTTTACTTGAGGCAAATGGAGTGCTGGTTCAGTGTGGAGCAGCTCACCGGGGATCTTCTCCTTAGACTCACAACAGACCGGGTGGGAGATGGCGTCTGACGTCACATCCGCTGTTGGGGTGACGGCATCCGGTCTTGGAGGCAAACGGTGGGGGAACTCAGCAACTCTGAAGCCTTCAGTAGAAAGAGCAGCTGCAGCAATGAAAGTGGCTCTACGCGTTTCGTCGTACTAGACAACTTCCTCAGGAGTCTAAGGAGAAGATCCCCGGTGAGCTGCTCCACACTGAACCAGCACTCCATTTGCCTCAAGTAAAGCCTTATGTGAACTATGATTATGTACACAATGTGAGTACAATTCCTAAAATTTGTTGTTTGTTTATATAAATTTTATGCACGATCGACACTATGGTCTGCCTTTCTTTTGCATGTCTCTGATCCACTCACATCTACTGACGTCTGAGCTGAGGTGCTGATTTCTTATGCTGTAAACCTGGGCTGTTGTTCCTGAAGATCCTGACACCTTTCTACCTGCTGTGTAGATCAATGCTTTTTACCTTTTGACCTGCTGTAAGTAGGCATTGCTATAGAGCCAAGACATACATGTTTTATCCAGATTGAAAAGAACTTATTACACTATTGTATGCATTTATTTTTTATTTTTCATGGTGTATCCCTGCTATCTTCGCTCCCTTCCCATCCCGGACAAGATGCCTCCTCCTCTGACATCAGCCAAAGGATGAGCCCTTACTCCTATTTGCTGGTGGGAGGGAATTCCCACGCTCTGATTGGTCGCTCCTCCTACTGCCATGCTGAGGATAGAACAGCGGAGTGTTTGTAAGGAGATGCCCCAGTCAGAGAACCAGACGATCCTGTGACTTGTAATGAAAAGTTCAGTCCGCGCTCTGGCTCTTTAAGCTTGGATTGTTGGTCCCTCTCAGTTCTCTTGCTGCTTCTGTGTTTATGAGGTGTCTCCCCCACCTCCAAATGTGGTCTCCACCGGAACCCCGATGGTGATACCAATATCAGCAAAACAAGAAAAAACACAAAAGCGCACCAAGATGAGAGATAGATATTGTATTAGCAACAAATAATAAAATTAGTAACTTACATATAAAATTTCTTTAATAATCCCCGATCTGGTGTCTATCACAGGAGTAGGGCATCACATAGGAAATATGAAGGGTAATCTCAGTTCTAAGAGATCAGACCCGCGCACTGGGGCTGTCTCTGTTTCCTCTCCTGTCCTCCACGTGTGGTAGCGTGGTGCAGAGTGTAGCACACATGTGCAGGAACCGGGGCCTTCAATAGGTGTCCTTAGGATGCCTGTCCGTTTTTGATAGCATAAAAACGATCGGAAAAAAGCAGGAACGGTACACTTGAGTGTGTACTGATGGTGGGTAATAAAACCGCCAGCCACAACAGTCGCGACGCGTTTCGTTTACCTAAGTAAACTTCTTCAGGCTAATCTGGGACACCTGTTTAGGGGTCCTTTATAGGTCTAGTTCTGAGCGTCATTGGTTAATACCAATGGCTGCACGGCCAATCAGGCTCATATGCTGATGGGGGCGGGCCACACAAGGAAGACCTCCCTGTTAGTGTATTTGATTCAGCAATGAACTACACCAATTAAGCACATATATAAGTGCAAATAAAAAGGCAAACAGACCCCAAAGGAGAACCAAAGGCATGTGTCCCAGATAGTCAAGTGCAATAAAATATGCATAATAATAGCATAAAAAACAAAGTATATGTGCATACTAGATATCAGCATTAATAACATTAAATGACATATAAATAACTTTTAAAATATGGGAAATAAAACAAATGGAAAGGTGGGTGGAGGGAGGGAAAGAATTGAAGAAAGGTAGAAAAAAGGTTTATAAAATGAATAAAAACCACTGTAATGATGAAATAGCTAAAAAAACAGATAAAAAAAGTATAAGACCAATGTTTGTATCAAATTGCAGTATGCATGGTTTCACCTCAAAAAAGGGGTTAATTCCACAAAGTCGTTCAAGCCCCCCGGGTACTTGGATTGGAGGGTAAAAATCCAGAATTGCTCCCTTTTTGCAATCTTGAGATCTATGTTACCAGCCCGTACATTAGTTGTTATATGTTCGATGCCCATATATTTAACCCCTATGGTGCTACACTGATGGACATCCTTAAAGTGTGTCAACAAGTGTGTTAATGGTTTATTAGATGCCAGTAGCTTGGGAATATTGGTGATATTTCTGAGGTGCTCCATCACTCTAATTTTTAGCTGGCGTTTAGTGCGGCCCACATACTGTAAACCACATCCACATTGCAGGATATAAATGACATAAGTGGTTACGCAATCGATGTAACTAGTAATTTCATATCTAATATCTGTCGCTTTAGATTTAAAGTAATCCTGAGTAAGCATTCGTGGACAGATTTTACACCTATTGCATCTGTGGTTACCTTTAATACCTAACATCTCCCTAAGATCTTTCTTTTTGTTTGAATCACTGCCTTTGAGGAGGCTAGGGGCCAAAATACTTTTTAGATTGTCGGATTTTGTGAACACAATCATTGGTCTTTCTGGTAAAGTTTTTGCCAAGATTGGATCCATCTGCAAAATGTACCAATATTTGTTCAAAATATATTTGATCTTTCTATGAGAACTATTAAATTTTGTTACGAAATATGGTGCGTGTTTCTCATTCTTCCTTTTATTATTTTTATGATCTGTTTCACTGGAATCTGTAGTGGGCAATGTGATAAGAGAGCCATTATTCACTGGATTCTCCAATGGTTGAACTAGTGTCTTTCCTGTGGAGACACACTGTTGTTTACCATTGGGTTTACTATTCTTAGGTTGATTCAGTTTCTTCCTATTGATGTTTAATGCTCTTTTGTAGGCTCTATCTATAAGAGTCACATCATAGCCCTTTTGAAAGAAACGCTCAAAGAGTATTTGAGATTGTACCTTGAACGTTTCTATATCAGCACAGTTACGCCTAATGCGTAAAAACTGGCTGAATGGAATGTTATTAATGCATCTCCTTTCATGTCCACTTTCTGGGTGTAGAAAGGAGTTAACATTAGTGTTTTTAAAATGGGTTTTCGTATGTAACTTGTTGTCAAATATGTAAATTTCTAAGTCCAAGAAGATAATCTTACTTGGACTTATTTCACTGGTAAAAGTGAGATTGAACAAATTATCATTCAACCTTGCAACGAAGCTATCAAACGAGGTTTCATCACCGTCCCAGATAACAATCACATCATCGATGTATCTGCGCCACATGATCAACTGCGGCGCATACACATCGATGCCCCATATGTTGGTCGATTCCCACCATCCCATATACAGATTTGCGAAGGATGGTGCAAAACGTGTCCCCATTGCAGTGCCACACAATTGTAAATAAAACTCGTGTTCAAAAAGAAAATAATTGTGTTTCAATATAAATTCAATTGAACTGTGAATAAACCTACGTTGGAGAAAAGGTAGAGTGCCGTGTAGTGCCAAAAAGTGATCAATAGCATCCAAACCCCCTTCATGTGGAATAGAAGTGTAGAGTGATTGAACATCAAGAGTGGCTAGATGATAAGAAGATTTCCATGTGAAATCTGAAAGAATAGTGAGAAGTGAAGTGGTGTCTAGTAAATGGGAAGGTAATAGTGGTACTAAAGGTTGAAGAAAATAATCTACATAAGAAGAAAGATTAACAGTGAGGGAATTAATACCTGAAATAATGGGTCGCCCAGGTGGATTGGTGAGTGATTTGTGAATCTTAGGCAAATGGTACATTATAGGGATGGTGGGAGCCGAGCAGCATAAGAATTCAAACTCTTTTTTGTTAAGTACGCCTGATGTTAAGGGCGGTTTCCAAATGTACATTTAGTTCTAGTTTGAATGCAGCTGTGGGGTCTCTGGGTAATTTACAATAGGACAGTGAATCAGACAGTAGTCTGACAGCTTCGCCGCAATAGTCTACTCTGTCTTGGAGTACTATACCTCCACCCTTGTCTGCTTCACGTATAATTATATTAGGGTTTAATTGTAGCGTTTTTAGCGCATGTCTTTCCTGTGCAGTTAAATTGGAGTTCTTATTCATAAGAAAACCTTTCCCTAGTCCCAGAGTTTGAAATTCCCTTTCGACCAATTTATTGAATATATCAATATAATGTCCCCTAGAATGATAAGGGTGAAAGACAGAATTAGGTTTGAATAATGAATGTTGTATAGATATACTTTCGTTGGTATTAGTAATGCCCTCATCCATAAGTGACATCAAGTCCACTAGTTGTGTCTGTTCACTTGTAGACAATTTCTGTACAATAGGATTGATGGTATCAGGGGTAGTTTGATAACCCCTTTGATCCGAAATAAAGTGTCTACTTAGAGTTACAGCAGCGGCAGCTCTTATTCGAGCAAAAGCCGCTGGCTGTATGTGGCTGGGAAGCGGGTAGCCGCGGCGCGTGGCGGCGCACTGTGACGTCACAGTCACAGGCGCGCCCGGCTTCCCCGTCTTCCCCGGCTTCCCCAGGCTTCCCCGACACCCCTGGAGATGAAATTAAGGTAAGCGGGGGTTCGGGGAAGCAGAGTGGCAGAGCAGATGGGGTACAGGGGTCCGGAAGGGTGTGTAAATTGCGCGCGATGGAGGAGGGGGGGTGAGTGGGGGAACGCGGCGGCGCGCGTGCATTACTGGCGGCAGCTGGGGCAGATCCCGGCATGCCGCCGGTATTTAGTGCAATAAGATATGTCGCTACTGTAACTTGCGATTAAATTTCTGCAAATCAATGTAAAGATCAAAATTGTTAACTCTACGTGTAGGGGCAAATGAGAGGCCTTTGCCTAAGACATTCATTAATGTATGATCTATACGGGAATTAGATAAGTTAAAGATGCCCTTAGATCTCAATGTTGGGTCATCTGGGTAAGTTTGAGAGGGGAGTGTTGTTTTTCCTCCCTTTGTCCTAATTCCCCTGTGCCCTCTCCTGAATCCTGTCTTTTCCTTGTGATTTTTTGGGGGGCTCCCAATAGAGGCGGATGGTTGGAATCCCAAGTTGATATTGATTTTCTCATTTTTTCCAACCTGTTTAAAAAATCCTCATTCTCTATTCCCTCATTTGGATCCTTCAAAACTTCATATTTGTTTTGCAATGGTATGGCATGTGAGATATGTGCATGTTTCTCCCTAAAATTGGTATGTTTCTTAGGTGCATTAATATCTCTCCTATTTTGCGGAGTATGTAATTTATTGCTATACCTCCTATTTTGTTTGGCATAATGAGGGTTAGATTGTTGTGGTCTATATGTGTGATTCACCTGTGCGGAGTGATCTATAGTTTCATTCCTCTGGTATTTGGATGGCCGTCTAGTATGTTTCTCATGGGTGGGTCTCGCATAGAAATTAGGGTCCCTTGGTGTCCTTGGGATAGAAACATTAGTTTTTGGGTTAGTGTGTTGGGTTTGTAAGGGTCCTTTAGTCAGGTTAATGGCTGTGATATTAGATGGATTAGTGTCACGTATAACAGGGTCCCCGTCTGCAGTTATTTCCTTTACTGTATCCCAACATCGCTGAATGTTAAGTGCGTAGTCCCTCTTATCTCTAAGGAATTTTTTGTTTTTATTGATCAAAATCTGATTTTCTGATCTCCTTAGTTTGACATTCATTTCTTTAGTCAATTGGGGTAGTTTGTCAAGGCAGGGGATCTCCAAGATTTCATTCTTAGCTTGTGTTATTTTACCATCTACTCCTGTGATAGACACCAGATCGGGGATTATTAAAGAAATTTTATATGTAAGATCCTGTGACTTGTATAGACAAAACAAAGTAGGGGGAGCGAGGGATAAGTAGATGCACAGATAAGACAAATACAGACAATTTTGCAGAGTAAACCCAGTACGGGAGGTGAAAGGGACGGTGAAAAATAAAATAAATATATTAAATGATGTTTGCTTACACGGCCCTGTGTAAACCTTGTCCCAAGATGGTATCTTTGTGATAGATGGTGACCCTTCCGCAGTTGAGTGCAGGAGGGGTCGTGGTAATGCACAATATAAATATACAAATATAAATATATAAATACTCACACGGCCCAGTGTGAGTAAAGTCGCAGGGCAGTTGTCTTTAAGGCATACACCTAGGTTCCCCGTCAGAGATACTCCCAGGGGTGTTGTATGCGTTCCTGCTGGCGGGCAGGGGGTTCAATGCAGGTCTCAATTATAGTTCCCCCGTTCTGGGCTTCTTCCCCTCCCCGTTACAGAGAGGGGCGTGGGTGAGGCAAAATAATGTACTGGGATCAGCAGTGCTCGTTTTAAAACTTCAACGTTTAATGCACATCAATAAAATCCACAATAAATGCACTCACATATTATTTACATTAAGCTGGTGTGTTCCCGTGGCTGCGGTTTGCACCGGTCCCCAGCCGCTCTCTCCTCGCGTCCGGAGTTGGAATCGATGACAGTTCCTGGCGCGGCTGTGACTGCAGACTGCTCCCCTCAGCTACGGAAGCCCCAGTGGTCCAAAAGACTTCAACGAATTAGAGCAACGCGTTTCGCCGATTGGACGGCTTCCTCAGGCTCTTTTGAGCCTCTTTTCAAAAGAGCCTGAGGAAGCCGTCCAATCGGCGAAACGCGTTGCTCTAATTCGTTGAAGTCTTTTGGACCACTGGGGCTTCCGTAGCTGAGGGGAGCAGTCTGCAGTCACAGCCGCGCCAGGAACTGTCATCGATTCCAACTCCGGACGCGGAGGAGAGAGCGGCTGGGGACCGGTGCAAACCGCAGCCACGGGAACACACCAGCTTAATGTAAATAATATGTGAGTGCATTTATTGTGGATTTTATTGATGTGCATTAAACGTTGAAGTTTTAAAACGAGCACTGCTGATCCCAGTACATTATTTTGCCTCACCCACGCCCCTCTCTGTAACGGGGAGGGGAAGAAGCCCAGAACGGGGGAACTATAATTGAGACCTGCATTGAACCCCCTGCCCGCCAGCAGGAACGCATACAACACCCCTGGGAGTATCTCTGACGGGGAACCTAGGTGTATGCCTTAAAGACAACTGCCCTGCGACTCTACTCTCACTGGGCCGTGTGAGTATTTATATATTTATATTTGTATATTTATATTGTGCATTACCACGACCCCTCCTGCACTCAACTGCGGAAGGGTCACCATCTATCACAAAGATACCATCTTGGGACAAGGTTTACACAGGGCCGTGTAAGCAAACATCATTTAATATATTTATTTTATTTTTCACCGTCCCTTTCACCTCCCGTACTGGGTTTACTCTGCAAAATTGTCTGTATTTGTCTTATCTGTGCATCTACTTATCCCTCGCTCCCCCTACTTTGTTTTGTCTATACGTTTCCATAAGGGCTTTGGATCATCCCTTTATTAGGGGTAGAAGCAGAAGGGATTGCAAGAACGACTCCGCACCATTAGCAAATAACCACAATAATTGGTTTCAACGCTCTTCTGAAATTCTGTCACTCAAGGTAAGCGCCTGGTTCTTCCATATTGTTATATCCTGTGACTTGGGCTGGTGATGCAAAGGCGGGCTTTTCAAAGTTGCTCTGTTACAAATAGCAGACTTAATTTTTGGAGCTAAAAAAGCCTGCCTACCTGAGGCTAAGTCAGACGTGAGGTCCAAGTTCTCGTTTTAGAACGTAACAGTCGCGGCTTAGGATTTTAGCCAAAAAGAGGACCAGGAAGCCCGGTGGATATCCTGGTCAGGGTAAACCTTCCGAAGCAGGAGCCCTGCACCTATTCGAGCCTAGTTTTCACCCCCAGACCCCTAGTAAGTGTGTATTTCATCTGTATTTTGTTTATTCATTGTGTGTACATGGGTTTACCGTAATAAACTCAATTTTATTCCACTACTGTGTTTTGCCTAGTAAATGTTCCCAGTATAAAAGTGTTAAAAGTCCTGGTCTCCTGTGACAGTACATCAATTTCAACCTATGTTAAATTTAGATGACAGATATGTATCCTTTAATTATATTTACAGTGTTTTTATCCAGAGGGAGGCAAACAAAAAACCCCAGTGGAACATTATCCAACAATATTTCATAGGGGATAAAAACAATGTCCTTCCTGACTCCAATAATGATAATCAGATTTTTCCCTTGATCAACATCCTTCCCATTTGGTATATCCCTGTATACCTTTCATTTAAAAAAAAGATGTCCAACCATTTTTTGACGATAGCTATTCTATTGTATCTGCCATCACAGTCTCCATGGGTATGGAAATCCACATTTTAACTGTAATAATGTTTTCCTTTTGTTGCTGGTGAAATCTCCTTTCCTCCAACCATAAGGGATGACTCTGTGTCATTTATACTGCTCTTGGGATGAATGGCTCTTTTGAAAGCTCCTTGTATTGACCCTGAATATATTTGTATATAGTTACCATTCCTGGACCTTTCACCAGGACCAGATGAAAGGTCCAGGGATTTACCTGAAAAGTCATTTAGATTACATGTAAAAGGCAGGTGAAATGTCCAGGAATGGACCTGAAATGTGTGTAATCTCTGATTGTTCATGAATAAAACACAAGATTCGTAAGTAGAGAGTCATGGAATATTTTTTACTCTTTTAAGTCTATGTGAACTCTGTCTAAGGAGACCTGAACATGTTTTCACATTATTATATTTAGCTGTTGGCTGCACTCCTGAGTTCTGTTGCCCCATGAGAACTACAGTATATGATGCCCCTCTTTACTTTTTATTGTTCTATTATATTGGGCACTATTGCTAAGCCTGCTGTCTACAAGCTCTCCTAAATTCTACTCCATCAACGGTTGACCTAATTGTTCCCCATTTTTAATTTTTGGAAAAAGAGCTGAGTTCATTTTGATCAACTGAGAAGACTCAGCCTCAGCAACAGCTGGTCCTGGGGATTCAGAAGAGGAGATAAGGGATGTTTTTTGTGGTTAATGTTTTGTAGTTGAGGATTCTGATGAAGAAGCCCTTAGTTGTAGTTGCTGCACTGTCCAATAATGGCAATGGTTGGTCTGAGAGTGAATGTCTTTGAGGTATGTGGCATAATAGGCAGGAAGTGCCACTGTGGTTTGTTTTCCTACCTCTACAAGTTTTTTCACAACAAATAGTGCAAATTGCCCGGAATTTCTTGTCTAGGTCAGGGTAGAACATGCTTCAAATATACTTATTTTTTTGATTGATAAAGCGTGGCAATATTATATGGCGGCTGCTTTTCCCTTCAAGCTAATCTTCATCAACAACTCGAACAGAAAAATTAACATTATCTCTTTCTGCAATTGCAAATGTAAAGTTCCATCTGCTGATTTAAGCAAAATTGGAAAGCAAGTGGATTATTTACATATAACCAAATAAAACAATCCCCAAAAAGTGATAGAAACCCTTAATAAAACCGGGCACACATAACGTAGAATTATGTGAGTAAAATGGTACAGCAATAATTATTGCGACAAAGCAAGAAGTAGTGTCGACAAAAGGAGGAGTAATGTCGACCTTAAACAGAGAGCAGGGTTAAAACATGAGAGGAGGCATTTATAATGTAGAAAATCAGCATGAGTGTGAGATTTCCTCCATAGACATTCAGAGGAGTGAGTGCAAGTGTGAAGGATGCATATTTGTAAATTTAGCTAAGAAGTGGGACGGGTGAGCTGGAGCCAAGAAGGGGCATATAGATCAAGTAATGAGGAGAGGATAACATTGTAAGAGTTGACAAGATTGTCAGCTTCAGAGGAAGGAGAGAGAGGAGAGAGAGGAGAGAGAGGAGAGAGAGGAGAGGGAGAGAGAGAGAGAGAGAGAGAGAGAGGGGTAAGAGGTTAGCATTCAGGTAACCGCTCTTCTACTATGTCAGATGGTTTTCAATCCGCACTCATGCTTTGTTTTTTATACCCATTTGTATGCCTGCATTGCACATAGCCACCTATTTCCCCCTCCGTTCGGGACAGCAAGTGACGGAGATGCGAGGGCTTACTCCATACGGGTACCCAGTGACACGTGAACCCGGAAGTAGGGGAGCTATGTGGTGTACCGACTAATCCCAGCGTGCGGGCTAGATCCACACCAGTACAGCATCCCCCTAATTCTTCAAAGCCACTGATGTGATACCACGGAGCCTGGCTGTTCATTCTCTATTGGACTGTGTTTTATATACGTGTAAGTAACTACTTGCATTATTATTGTATTGTATAATACATACCTCTTTACCTTGGTGCGCTCCTGTGCTTCTTTTCTTCCTCTCTTCTACTAAGCTTTTCTAGCCCTGGTAAGATTATGGGCTATATTTCTATCCTCCTCCTGTGCAGTAATCCCTGTTAAGGGCTGTTTGCCAGGAGTTATCATGGGTTTGCCCCACTTCAAGCACTTGCTCTGAAATGGTGGAGGTAGGTCACCTGACCCGGTGTCCAATCAAGAGACACAGGGGCGGTGCCTGCTGAAATCATAAAGAGCAGTGCACTTCCTATTTAGAGTTAATCTAAACAAGCCTACTTTTCTTCACTAATCAACATGCACAAGTCTAACCCACGCCGACTGTTCTCTGTCTTTGATACTCTACTCAAACCACCCTCCGCTGCCTCTCCTTCCTCCATCTCCGCTCAGGACTTTGCTGACTATTTTAAGGAAAAGGTGGAATCCATACGTCAGAACATCCCCTCTGTTTCTTCCTCCCATCCTACACCTATTCCTAACTCTCCTCCTGCCTTCCTTGACTCTTTTTCCACTGTCTCAGAGGAGGATGTGTCGCTGTTGATCGCCTCTTCTCCCTCTACCACTTGCCCTCTTGACCCCATTCCCTCCCATCTCCTAAAACCTCTTGCTCCTACTATAATCCCTACGCTCACGCACATTTTTAACTCCTCCCTCTGCTCTGGAACCTTTCCATCCTCCTTCAAACATGCAACAGTCATACCATTACTCAAAAACAGCAAGCTTGACCCTACCTGTCTTTCTAACTATCGGCCTGTCTCCCTCCTGCCTTTTGCCTCTAAACTCCTTGAACGTCTTGTATTCGCTCGCTTGCTCCATTTTCTCAACACCTATTCTCTCCTAGACCCTCTACAATCTGGCTTCCGTACTGCTCACTCCACGGAAACAGCCCTCACTAAAATAACTGACGACCTCCATGCTGCCAAAGACAGAGGTCATTACACTCTGCTCATATTACTCGACCTCTCTGCAGCATTTGACACCGTGGACCACCCTCTTCTCCTTCACATTCTCCATACTCTTGGCATTCGGAACAAAGCTCTATCCTGGATCTCATCCTACCTCTCCCATCGTACTTTCAGTGTCTCTTCTGCTAATACCTCCTCCTCCTCTATTGATCTCTCTGTGGGGGTACCCCAGGGCTCTGTCCTGGGACCTCTTCTCTTTTCTCTGTATACACTCTCTCTAGGTGACCTAATAACATCTTTTGGGTTTAATTATCACCTCTATGCTGACGACACACAAATATATTTCTCAACACCCGACCTTACACCTACTGTACAAACCAAAGTTTCTGAATGTCTCTCTGCTATATCATCCTGGATGGCCCTCCGCCGCCTTAAACTCAACATGGCTAAAACAGAGCTCCTCATACTTCCTCCCAAACCTGGCCCTACTACCTCCTTCCACATTACTGTTGGAACTACGATCATTCACCCAGTAGCCCAAGCACGCTGCCTTGGGGTCACACTCGACTCCTCTCTCACATTTGCCCCTCACATTCAAAACATTTCTAAAACCTGTCGCTTTTTCCTCCGCAATATAACAAAGATACGCCCTTTCCTCTGTTGCTCGACTGCTAAAACTCTGACTCAGGCCCTCATTCTCTCCCGTCTTGATTACTGTAACCTCCTGCTGTCCGGCCTTCCTGCCTCTCACCTGTCTCCCCTACAATCTATCCTTAACGCTGCTGCCAGAATCACTCTACTCTTTCCTAGATCTGTCTCAGCATCTCCCCTCATGAAATCCCTCTCCTGGCTTCCGATCAAATCCCGCATCTCACACTCCATTCTTCTCCTCACTTTTAAAGCTTTACACTCTTCTGCCCCTCCTTACATCTCAGCCCTAATTTCTCGTTATGCACCATCCAGACTCTTGCGTTCTTCTCAAGGATGTCTTCTTTCTACCCCCTTTGTATCTAAAGCCCTCTCCCGCCTTAAACCTTTTTCATTGACTGCCCCTCACCTCTGGAATGCCCTTCCCCTCAGTACCCGACTAGCACCCTCTCTATCCACCTTTAAGACCCACCTTAAGACACACTTGCTTAAAGAAGCATATGAATAGGACTGTGGCTATTCTTAACACATGGCACATAAAGCTTGGCCCCCTGCAGATGCACTTACCAGAACTCCCTCCTACTGTCTCTGTACGTTCTCCCTACCTACCAATTAGACTGTAAGCTCCTCGGAGCAGGGACTCCTCTTCCTTAATGTCTAAAGCACTTATTCCCACGATCTGTTATTTATATTATCTGTTATTTATTGGATTACCACATGTATTACTGCTGTGAAGCGCTATGTACATTAATGGCGCTATATAAATAAAGACATACAATACAATACAATCTAGGAGAGTCAAGTGTGCTCTAGTTTAGTGAGGGAGCTGTGTGAGCAGAGAGAAGAAGAAGGTTAGAGCCTAATGAGTAGAGCTGATAGTTAGGTGGACCAAATACCTCTTACCCTGCCTAGGGTGTAAGGGAGAGCTAGCCCCACTCTGGATGCCCCTGAGGCCCAGAGTGGAGGCAGGGACATCCTACAGGAGTACAGCTGAGACTGCTGGTTCTGATGAAATACCTGTCTATATACAACTGACTAAAGAGACAAATAAAGAGCTGCTGCTGATAGAAAGAGACTTGTGTGGAGACTGGAATCTCTCATCACTGGGAGGGGATTCTGTGGTAGGGATTCCACCCCGTATCCCTGGGGCTTACTACAGATGGAGGCACTGCACCATTAGAAGGAGAACGAAGGCATCCACCCCAGAAACCTGTCCTGTTGTCCCCCATGTCATCGCGGGAGACTCAGGCCCTCCTGTTGCCAGCAGGTATGCACCACACAGAGACATGAAGCCAGACCTTGAGACACCCTAGGGTACCCGATATGAGATTGGGTGGGGGTACATGGGTTACACTTTATTTTCAGCAGGTCTATATACAGAATGATGTTACCATGTAAACAATATGCTATGGAGAAAATGAACCAACAGTCCAGACTGCACACCTATCCCAGCGACATAAGACACCTTCCGGCAACCTCCATATTTGCTAAGCATCTGGTAGTTGTCTTGTGACTGCTGGTAAATGTGGTCCATCTCCAGAGTTTGCCTTGCGAAAATGTAACAGCACATCATGGTGATCGCATTAACATCCACATTACATGTCGAATGGGAAAGAGAAAACTTTAGCATAATGTGCTGATCAGTAATAAACACGGAGTGACAACAGCTACATTATTTATAAATGTTATGAGAATATTTAGAAGCTCTGCTAAGAAACAGAAGCTTCACAGAAAATACTACCTATATTTTAATTATGTGACAAAAAGAAAATGCATGGAGGTGTAATGTGGTTTTCATATTCAAGTATGTTAACAAAAGTCTTAAGATTTGCTGCTGTATATTGTTCATTTGCAGCAGTATTCACAGCAATATTTCAACATGAGGCAGTTGTGAAATATTTCACGCGGCACACGAGAGCTTGGTTATCCTCTGGTAAAGTAACAGTTTATTCTACAAACAGAACAAAAAAGTTCCCCCGCTCAGCTTGGTGTAAATATTTGCAGTCCAGTAGGTGCATGAAAGGGAAACAGTGACCAAAAACAAAGAACCCCAGTGGAGAGGGAAAAAAGCCCCTTAAATGGTGCACTGCTACTGGATAGATAATGTATAGGCAGAAATTGGATACAGAGGATAACCGTATCTCAAATCCTAGTGGGATAATACTTTCAGAATAGAGACATGTATTGCACACAAAATGTGAATCAGTGATTTACAAATGGGAAGCTATGACACTGTGTATTAACGAAAGAGTATAAAAACATATTTTAATAATCAATGATTAATATAAATCACATTAATCAATTGAACATAGTACATACAGTATATAAAAAACAAAAACAGCTGAGTTGCAGTTTATAAGCAGATCATGGAAACCGACAACTAAGAATTGTCATCTCTTCGATCTAACAGTTAAATGAGCTGTTCTGTTTAATAAAAGTTAGTCCGCAGATCAAAGACGCTGATATCAAGTGCTTGCCGGTTTTAAAATCATGGCAATATAATTTTCTGGTTATAAATGATATTATCAGTTGCTGTAAAGAGATACACATTGGTCTTATTGGTGATTGCAATATAAACTGCCGCAAAAGAGTTGACACTTGGATTCAAAGGCAGTTTTCTTCCTACCGAGATACTCCGTCGTCCAACCATGATATTGAATAAAAGTGTTATGTAGCCGAGTGTTTCACATAATTGTTACTTCAATATGAACTTCTAAGTGAAATTGACCATTTTCCTAAGAATACTGTACTAACACTACATCGAAGTAAATAAAAGTGAAAAGGGATATCAACAAAGAAAGCAAAACCTATATTTGTTTCACACGAGTGATGTTGGTTTTACCCAAAAGTTCTGTAAGTCTCAGAAGGGGTTATGCTCGAAAGTGCATTAGTACCAATCTGGCACTAATCAACAGAAACTTCACCTGACATTTTATTTATTTATTTATTTGTAGCCAGATCCCCTTACCTCCGATGCGGGTGCGGGAGGAGGGGAGGCTACTGCCGAGCCGCCAGAGCTGCGGGCGGACCAGGGTACTGCATGGTGCCTCTCGGGAGGCTGTGGGTTGTCAGCTGGTGCGTCGGAGCTCCCGGAGCTCTGCGGCGGATCACCGAAGTAGGGCGTCGCCATTTTGATAGTTGCGCATGCGCAGTGCGAGACGTGCGCATGTACAGTGTAGGGCAAGTGCGGCAGCCATCACAGGTGGCTCCACACGGGTCTACGAGTCCCAGCAGCCTCAGGGGCTGCTCGTCAGTGGGGGAGTACATTTGGCGCACTGAGGAGACCACGCCAGTCGGGAGCAGGACAGCAAGGGGTGAGGAAAGGTCCAGGGAGAAGTGCTCCGCTGGACTAGGCCAGATATCCCCTCCGGTCCCAGCTAGACCCTGACAGCCAATAGCTTGTGTGCTGTAGGGAAGGCCCCCAGATAGGGACACTCCCCTAAATACATTACTTCAGTATTAGTGCACCGGTATCAGACACATTTAAAGGGACACACTCCAGCTGGAGCTCCCTCTAGAGGTGGACACCTGAGGACAAGGGAAGGAGAGGATCCAGCAGACAGCGGCGTGGGACAACGTTGCAGTTCTGTGGATCCATCAGTCAAGTTGGCCTGGTCTGGCCTAAGACCAGGAAGGTATCAAAGTGCACCAACGGCCATACACAGTGGGTAGCACTACTCCACACAAACAATATTTGGATGGGCCTGACTCTGTTTACACCAGGGTGGTTAGGTGTCCAGAGCACCTCAGTACTTTGAGGGTTTTACCGGGGTGGTGTTACGGTGTGGGCATTGCACTGTGGGGCCGTGCATGATTATTGTATTGTACTGCATTGAGTTGTCAGTTATAAGTCAGTAAAGATAAGTAGTTATATCAGTGTGTATACTTATTACTGACTGTACTGGTTCCTGTGAGGGGTTATCCTGCTGCGCTAGGATCCCTCTCAGATGGAGGCACTGTATCCAGAGTGACCGCGATCACCCCAGGCTCCCAGTGGCAGAGGTTTAGGCCTCCTGTAAACAGGTACTCAGCACACGTAGTTCCCTTAGACACGGGGAAAGGGGGCTACATATTTATAAAATGTTTTACCAGGAAGCACTACATTGAGAGTTGCATCTCGTTTTCAAGTATGTCCTGGGATTACATGAATGGGCATTTGCCTGCATTAGTGCCTAATCAGCACTAAGGTACTTTAGAGCATAACCCCCAGAATTGTAACCTAAACAGATGATTAAAGAAATCCATGTAACAGGGAAAGAAATCTACATGGATCCCAAAGTACAAGGGTGCTCTCATTAAAAACAAATCTGGCCACCAAACAATAAAGTAGATGTTCCAGGGTTATATAAACAGCAAAGGGGAACGTTGTACAGAGGAAGGATGTTCCGGTTGAAGTCGTGGATAACAATTTACATTGCCCAAGATAAGTATGCTCAATACACCCCTTGATTATAGTCAAATGAAAAGCAGATCCTTTATTTCCACATTTAAGAACATAAGTCAGTTTGTGGTTTGTGTTCTGTACATTACAGTACTTTCATATACAGTAAAAGTCATAGGACTATATTCACTAAAGGTCAATACAGCTGCATTAACATTTGGCATTATTTAAAAAATGGCAGCACTGTAGTATTTGTTTAAATTAACTCTGTATTCACTAAGAATTATTCATTCATACGTGGGTAGTGATATTTATCTAATTTTCATACATGAAAAACGTGTTGAATAGCCCTAGCAATACAAATAAGGGATGACGCATAGGAATTAGCGCTAGTGATGTAATTGTGGAGAGGGGGGAGAGATATCACATATCTTCTACATCAGGTTAGAATTTCTTATCTCTCCAAGGTGCATGTCATGGCACGTTTGGACTCCACCTGCTCAATGAGAGCATAGAAGGTGTAAGGGGGAGGAGATTTGGAAATCCCCTCACAGCACGTCCTCCTCCTGCTGCCCTCTCTCCTGGTGCTGTTATTACCTTTCAGCTGCCTTGATATGGCTCTAGGCATGGGAATAACAGAACCTGTGTGGGGCTGGGTTGCCCCAGATTTTAACGTTTGGCATTTTCAATTTTACAGTGGGGCTAGCCGCGTTCGACCCTACACTGGCTACGCCTTTGTTGAACACTAGCCTGGGGTAGGTGATCAAAATTGGCAATATTTATTGGTGGTAGTCCGATATCACCAGGTATAGAAGTTTAGTCAACAGCATGGAAGGAACAAACACAATAATATTCATACCCCAAAATACATTCAATGTAACTTTATATTTTCTTCCTTGTGTGACTAGAATTGTGTCGTCTGACATATTGAATTAATTCCTTCTTATTGTGTGCTGGTTGACAAATCTCATCTTAACTCCCAAGAATATTACAAATAAAATCCTTTTATATTACACATTTCATCCTCCGGAAATCCAGTGAATGAAGCAGACACCTAAACACGTGCCACCACTAGCATTACCTTCCTGAGTGACACAGCTGATGCTTCATTGAAGTGGGCTGTTGATGAAATTACTTCCCAATCCTACATCCTTGGAGAGAAAAATCAAATCAAGAAATTGTTGACAGGTGTATTTTAAAGGCACTTAAAAAAATATATGACGTTTAGTGCCCTTTTTTGCAAGATTTGTCACAGAGAGAGACTGTGAGAGTTACCTAATTATTAGATAATATACAGTCGTGTGAAAAAGAAAGTACACCCTCTTTGAATTCCATGGTTTTACATATCAGGACATAATAACAATCATCTGTCCCTTAGCAGGTCTAAAAATTAAGTAAATACAACCTCAGATGAACAACAACACATGACATATTACACTGTGTCATGATCTATTTAACAAAACTAAAGCCAAAATGGAGAAGCTATGTGTGAAAAACTAAGTACACCCTTACTGCTTCCATAGGAATTAAGATGCTAAGTAGCAGACAGGTGCTGCTAATCAAATGCCCTTGATTAATTGATCATCAGCAAGTGTGACCACCTCTATAAAAAACGACGTTTTAGCAGTTTGCTGGTCTGGAGCATTCAGGTGTGTGTTAACACAATGCCAAGGAGGAAAAACATCAGCAATGATCTTAGAGAAGCAATTGATGCTGCCCATCAATCTGGGAAGGGTTATAAGGCAATTTCCAAACAATTTAAAGTCCATCATTCTACAGTGAGAAAGATTATTCAAAAAGTGGAAAACATTCAAGACAATCGCCAATCTTCCCAGGAGTGGACATCCCAGCAAATTCACCCCAAGGTCAGACCGTGCAATGCTCAGAGAAATTGCAAAAAACCCAAGAGTTACATCTCAGACACTACAGGTCTCAGTTAGCATGTTAAATGTTAAAGTTCATGACAGTACAATTAGAAAAAGACTGAACAAGTATGGTGTGTTTGGAAGAGTTGCCAGGAGAAAGCCTCTTCTCTCTAAAAAGAACATGGCAGCACGGCTTAGGTTTGCAAAGTTGCATCTGAACAAACCACAAGACGTCTGGAACAATGTCCTTTGGACAGATGAGACCAAAGTGGAGATGTTTGGCCATAATGCACAGTGCAACGTTTGGCGAAAACCAAACACAGCATATCAGCACAAACACGTTCTACCAACTGTCAAGCACGGTGGTGGAGGGGTGATGATTTGGGCTTGTTTTTGCAGCCACAGGACCTGGGAACCTTGCAGTCATTGAGTCGGCCATGAACTCCTCTGTATACCAAAGTATTCTAGAGTCAAATGTGAGGCCATCTGTCCAACAGCTAAAGCTTGGCCGAAATTGGGTCATTCAACAGGACAATGATCCCAAGCACACCACCAAATCTACAACAGAATGGCAGAAAAAGAAATGAATCAAGGTATTGCAATGGCCCAGTCAAAGTCCAGACCTCAACCCGATTGCAATGCTGTGACTGGACCTTAAGAGAGCTGTGCATAAACAAGTGCCCACAAACCTCAATGAACTGAAGCAATGTTGTAAAGAAGAGTTGGCCAAAATTCCTCCTCAACGATGTGAGAGACTGATAAAGTCATACAAAAAACGATTACTTCAAGTTATTGCTGCTAAAGGTGGTTCTACAACTATTGAATCATAAGGTGTACTTAGTTTTTCACACATGGCATCTCCATTTTGGCTTTACTTTTGTTAAATAAATCATGACACGGTGTAATATGTCATGTGTTGTTGTTCATCTGAGGTTGTATTTACCTAATTTTAAGACCTGCTAAGGAACAGATGATTGTTATTATGTCCTGATATGTAAAACCATGGAATTCAAAGAGGGTCTACTTTCTTTTTCACATGACTGTATAGGTGTAACCAGGTCCCCCTCTTACCTCCTGACTGTGGGAGGGGGACGGCTACTGAGGCAACTGCGGTGGGGGTCACTGCTGTATGCGGGTGTTGGCGGCATGTAGGGAGGCTACCGCCTAGTTTGTGGTTGCCTTAGGGAAGGCCCCATAGATAGGGATGCTTCCCTATTTACTGATTAGTGTCAGGGACACAGAGGAAGATGCCGCGCGGTGATTGTGGCCTGTGGTCTGGGACCAGACCCCCTCTAAGTACAGAGACTCTCAAAGGTGGGGACCCTCCGATCGGAGCTCACCAAATGTAGAGGCGGACACCATCGCAGACAACGATGTCACTCGATCAGCGGATCCTCGTTTGTTAGCCTACAGTACCCGGGTGCTGGAGCCCTGGGCAGGTACTCCAACAAGTGCACCAATACTTCAAGGGATAGCGCTATCTCCAACACTTTGGGTGAGCCTTGACATTGGGAAAAAGGGACATCAGGGTATTGGTGCTTGGTACCCAATGTACTTCGAGCACTCTCTTTGGTAGTACCAGGTTGGGGGCCTATATTACTGTGTGGTACAGGGTACCGATATTATTATGTACAGTAAAGGGTGATACAAATATATATATACCTACTATGTGTGTGTGTGTGTATTACTGGTATTGTTCCTGGGAGGGGCTTATCCTACTGCGTTAGGATCCCTTCCAGGAGGAGGCGTTGGATTGGACCGAGGTGGACACCCAATCATCCCAGGCTCTCAGTGGTGGAGGCTCAGGCCTTCTGTGAGTCAACAGGTAACGGCAGTACCAGAACCCCTTTAGTTGTGTGGAACCAGGGCTACATTTGGAGGCGCTGCTGAGATATCAGACCTGGGGTGCCCGAGTAATAGTAAATTAGAGAAACTCAATTTCCCAATATGTTTGTGCCCTCAAGGCAGGAGGTCCACGCATGTGCCTTGAAGCTCTGCGAGACTCCCAGATGCATGGTTGTCGTGGGCGGAGTCCCCCCTTGCACATCCTTGCTGGACGTCCAGGAACACGCCAGAAAACTCCCCGGCCTAGCTCGCGCTTGGGTCATATGCCTGCCTGTGGACATCCGTCTTCAGGTATCTACCGATGGGGTACCCAATACTGCACACTACAAGTACGTTCAGTGACACCAAGACAGCCTACAACGCGTATCAATTAGCAGTAAAGACCTCAGCCCAGCTGAACACTAATAACAAAAGAAGGCATGACCACAAGGTCCGATATCGGAAACTAAGGCCTGGAGATGCCGTTCTCCTAAGTAACCAAGGAATACCCGGAAAACATAAACTGGCCAAGCGCTGGCGTGACGGGGCCTTCGAAGTAGAATCACAGATGTCAGGCCTCCCGGTATAATGCATACGAGATGTGGATGGCCGGGTAAAGGTCTGGCACACAAATCATTTGTTGCCCATTCCCCAAGTGGGAGAGAGTGTCTCTGAACCAGAGACTTTAATATCAGCCAGTGTGAGGAATCAGGGATCGCGGCACCCGCGCCCTGGTTCCTCTGCTGATATATTCCCTCCTGCTGCCGTGGCGCGCACCTCTCGCCAGCGCCACTCACCTCCGTCGGTTCTGGGGGTTCCCCGTCGTCCTCGGCGTCCCCGGTTTCCAGCAGTACCTCACGCGGCCGCCATGTTGCTCGGGCGCGCGCCTGAACAGCGCGCGCCGGGCGAAGTTAATTTATTCACTGCTCTGGCAGTGAAGACCCGCCCCCAATACAGAAATATGATCTCCTGTCAAGACAAGAGTCATCACCTGCCTGCCAATCAAGGGAACCTATCCAGGATGGCTCCACGCAGTCCTCCAGGTCTGCCTTTACTTCTGATTGGTCAGCCACACTTTATAATGCCAGTCCTTCCTATCATTCATTGCTCGACATAGTTTTCACTTGGATTACTACTCTGGCGTTTTCTCTCTCATTCACTCAGGTTACGACTTGGCTTGGCGGACGTCTCTCTCTGGCTCTAGACCCCTGCTTGGACAAACGACCTTCCAGAATTCTCCAATCCCGGACCTTGGCTAACGGCAACGACAACGGCATTTCTACATCGGTACCGGCAAGTATTGCTAGCGAAATACACCTGGCCTGGCAACGCCAAAATCACCACACTCCGGACACGCTCCCTTTGCTGCGGGTGCGTGCTTCTATACGTTCCTCACCTCAGTGAAAGGAACGGGTCTGGTCTGCGGGCAGCACCGGCGTAACATTATGTCGAGCCCACAAGACGCAGACCAGACTGTGGACTCTATGATGACGGCCATGTACCAACAAATACAGGCCTTAACGGATCAAGTGGCTCTGCTCTCCCAACAGGTATTGGACCGCCCTTTACAGGCTCCGCCTGCGGCTGCACCCCCGGCGCAGCCTGACTTCTCTTCCACTTCATTTTCAGTTCCGAAGATTCCGGCTCCAAGGCCCTACGCAGGGGATCCACACACCTGTCGTGGCTTTCTCAACCAGTGCGAGATCCAGTTCGAGATGGCTCCCCAGCTGTATGCTACTGGCCGGAAAAAGGTAGCCTACGTATATAGTCTGCTCACAGGTAATGCACTGGCATGGGCTTCTCCGATCTGGGAACTACGCCCTGATATCACCCGCGATTACGCGGCCTTCAGACGGGACTTTCGACAGGTTTTTGATATCCCCGCACGTCAAGAGACTGCTTCTGATACCCTGCTAGAGCTTACACAGGGACGTCGGCCTGTGGGTCAATACGCCTTGGAATTCAGAACCGTAGCAGCTGAGACTCATTGGGGTCAGGAGGCTTTAGTCGCCGCCTTCTGGAGAGGTCTATCGGAGTCTCTGAAGGATGAACTTGCTTCCCACACCAGGCCAGAGTTATTGGAGGATCTCATCACCCTGGCTACTCGTATGGATCAGCGCCTTCAGGTACGCCGCGCTCAGCGTCAGCTTCCCCGGGCTACGCCTTTCCGTGCTTCCTTTTCCAGGTTCTCTACTAACCAGAGACCCGACGTATCCCCGTTACCGGCGCTGGAGGTTCCAGAGCCGATGCAACTTGGAGTTCAGCAACCTCGGGTACCGTCACGACAACTTCGCTCTACTGGGGAATCGTGCCATCATTGCGGAGCTTCTGAGCAGCGTACCCGTAACCATCCTCCATCTCCGGGAAACGACTAAGCCCAGTGAGTACGAAGGGGCGCTCTCTGGGTACTGAATCTCCTTGTCCCCCTCCAAGAAGGGAATTTCCCAAAAGATTGACTATTCCCGTCTCCCTTTCAGGACCGACTTTCCGCACCTCCACTACTGCATTTATCGATTCCGGCGCAGGAGGGAATTTCATAGATCAAACCTTTTCTGAGCAAAATCAAATTCCGCTTTCCAGGAAGGACTCTCCCGTTGCCTTGGTCGGGATTGATAATCGACCTCTCACCCCGGCTTATATCTCCTTAGAGACCGGACCTATCACCCTTTCTACTCATTCTCACAAAGAGACTCTGGGTTTTGATGTTATTCATGCCCCAGGAACACCTATCACGCTTGGCTTGCCCTGGTTACAGAAGCATAATCCACTCATCGATTGGGTGTCTCCTAACCCCATTAACTGGAGGTCAAGGTCAGAGAAACCTTTTCCCTCTATCAAGCAACCATCCTTTCTATTAGCCAATACATCAAGTTCTCTGAGGGAGTTGCCTTCTCCATACGCCGAATTCTTGGACGTTTTCAGCAAGGCTCAGTCTGAACTTCTACCTCCTCATCGTTCCTACGATTGTCCGATTGATCTGGTACCTGGTTATACCTTGCCGAAAGCCAAATCTTATCCTCTCTCGTTGCCCGAGACCAAAGCTATGGACGAATATATTCGTGAGAATCTTAAGCGGGGTTTCATACGTCATTCCAATTCTCCTGCGGGGGCTGGATTCTTCTTTGTCAAAAAGAAAGATGGTACTCTCAGACCATGTATCGATTACCGGGGTCTGAACCATATCACGGTGAAGAATCGTTATCCACTCCCACTCATCTCCGAACTCTTTGATAGACTTCAGGGGGCCAATCTTTTTACTAAACTGGATCTCCATGGGGCATACAACCTCATCCGCATCCGGGAGGGCGATGAATGGAAGACTGCCTTCAACACCCGTAGCGGACACTACGAATATCTAGTGATGCCCTTCGGGTTATGCAACGCACCGGCAGTTTTTCAGGACTTCATCAATGACATCTTTCGAGACGTTCTTAATATATTTGTCATTGTATACCTGGATGACATCCTTATTTTTTCTCAAAACTTACAGGATCATATCATCCATACGAAGTTTGTGCTTTCACGCCTCCGCGAGAACCGGTTGTTTGCTAAAATGGAGAAATGCATTTTTCATCAGTCTACCACTTCTTTTCTCGGATACATCATCTCCAACAAAGGTTTGGCCATGGACCCAGAGAAGCTAAAGGCCGTCGTGGATTGGCCACAACCCAATTCCCTCAAATCTGTTCAACGGTTTTTGGGTTTTTCTAATTATTACCGGAAGTTTATCCGCAACTTTTCCACCATTGTCGCTCCTATCACGGCACTGACCAAGAAAGGTGCAGATCCTTCATCTTGGTCTCCAGAAGCTGTCACGGCATTCGAGACACTGAAACAAACTTTTGTCTCTGCTCCCATCCTTCGACACCCTAACACGAATTTCCCCTTCACCTTAGAGGTTGACGCTTCGGACTGTGGGGCTGGGGCGGTTCTGTCGCAGAAATTTTCTTCCCAGGATAAACTTCATCCTTGCGGGTTTTTCTCCAAAAGATTTTCATCGGCAGAGAGAAATTATGACGTGGGCAATAGGGAACTTTTGGCCGTCAAAATGGCTCTTCAAGAATGGAGACATCTTCTGGAGGGGTCAAAAGAGCCATTCACCATCCTTACGGACCATAAGAACTTGTTATACATTGAGAATGCTCGTCGCTTAGGTCCTCGCCAAGCTCGCTGGTCGTTATTTTTCTCTAGATTCAATTTTGTTCTCTCATACATTCCCGGCACTAAGAACGTCAAGGCGGATGCTCTCTCCCGGCAATACTCTTCTGAGGAGAGATCAGAGAAAACCACTGAGTTCATCCTCCCTAAACAAAGAATCTTAGCAGCGGTGGCATTCAAGAATCTGGAGAGGATCATCAAATCTCAAGAGAATCTCCCGTCTGGTCTGGTGGTTCCTAAAGACTCTTTGTATGTGGAACCCAAATTTATCCCTGAAATACTGGACTGGGGACACGCCGTCCGTTCGGCAGGGCATCCTGGATTCAAGAAAACCTTGGACCTCATCCGTCGTACCTTTTGGTGGCCCAATATGGCTAAAACCATTCTGGAATTTACACGGTCCTGTCCGGTATGTGCGCGTAACAAGATTCCTCGTCAGAAACCTCAGGGTCTTCTCTTACCTTTACCTATTCCGGAGCGTCCCTGGTCCCACATTTCGATGGATTTTATTGTGGAGTTGCCTAGGTCGAATGGCATGAATACCATTCTTGTGGTAGTAGATCGGTTTTCCAAGATGGCACACTTTATCCCTCTCAAAGGATTACCCTCCTCACCCGCCCTTGCGGATATTTTTGCCAAAGAGATTTTCCGGATCCATGGGATTCCTACATCCATCGTGTCCGATCGGGGTTCCCAGTTCGTCTCCAAGTTCTGGAGAAATTTCACCAAGAGACTAGGTATCTCGTCTTCCTTTTCTTCTGGATATCACCCTCAATCCAACGGACAGACCGAGAGGGTTAATCAATCCCTCGAGAAATACTTAAGGTGCTTCGTCTCTAATTCTCAGGATGACTGGGCAGAATTACTTATCTGGGCTGAGTACGCATTCAATTCTTCCAGGAATGAGTCCACCCACGAGACTCCCTTCTTTATCAACTATGGATTCCATCCGGCTCGCCTACCTATTACTAAAGAATCCTCTGGGGTACCAGCCGTGGACGAACATATTGCTCTCCTACAAGACTCTTGGTCCAGAATACAATCTGCATTACAAAAAGCATCCTTGACATCTAAAAATCAGGCTGATCGTCACCGTCGTCCGGCACCCGAATACAAACCCGGGGACAAGGTTTGGCTATCTTCCAAGAACATCCGTCTCAAAACACCTTCCCTCAAATTGGCTCCTAGGTTCCTGGGTCCCTTTTCCATTTTGGAGCAGGTTAATCCGGTTTCTTTTCGACTCCAACTTCCTCAAAGCATGAGAATCCCGAATGTCTTTCACACCTCACTTCTCAAACCTTTTATCTCCAGTAGCCTCTTTCCGGATCACACTTCGAAACCAGATCCTGTGATGGTACAGGGTAACGAAGAGTATGAAATACAGGCTCTACTGGATTCCCGTCTTTCAAGAGGTAAAGTCCACTTCTTGGTCCACTGGAGAGGTTTTGGACCCGAAGAGAGGTCATGGGTACCCCTGAAAGATATTCATGCTCCAGGACTCCTCAAACGCTTTCGTAAGAAGTTTCCATCAAAACCATGGAGGGATCGTCCTGAGGTCGATCCTGAAGGGGGGGGTACTGTGAGGAATCAGGGATCGCGGCACCCGCGCCCTGGTTCCTCTGCTGATATATTCCCTCCTGCTGCCGTGGCGCGCACCTCTCGCCAGCGCCACTCACCTCCGTCGGTTCTGGGGGTTCCCCGTCGTCCTCGGCGTCCCCGGTCTCCAGCAGTACCTCACGCGGCCGCCATGTTGCTCGGGCGCGCGCCTGAACAGCGCGCGCCGGGCGAAGTTAATTTATTCACTGCTCTGGCAGTGAAGACCCGCCCCCAATACAGAAATATGATCTCCTGTCAAGACAAGAGTCATCACCTGCCTGCCAATCAAGGGAACCTATCCAGGATGGCTCCACGCAGTCCTCCAGGTCTGCCTTTACTTCTGATTGGTCAGCCACACTTTATAATGCCAGTCCTTCCTATCATTCATTGCTCGACATAGTTTTCACTTGGATTACTACTCTGGCGTTTTCTCTCTCATTCACTCAGGTTACGACTTGGCTTGGCGGACGTCTCTCTCTGGCTCTAGACCCCTGCTTGGACAAACGACCTTCCAGAATTCTCCAATCCCGGACCTTGGCTAACGGCAACGACAACGGCATTTCTACATCGGTACCGGCAAGTATTGCTAGCGAAATACACCTGGCCTGGCAACGCCAAAATCACCACACTCCGGACACGCTCCCTTTGCTGCGGGTGCGTGCTTCTATACGTTCCTCACCTCAGTGAAAGGAACGGGTCTGGTCTGTGGGCAGCACCGGCGTAACAGCCAGTGAGCCAGAAGTGTCCCCTGAGACTCCCGCTTCAAAGTTGAGTCTAGCCAAGATCCTTTGGAAGGAACCTCCGCTGGTTCCAATAGAGACTGGTGGGCACCTCCCGGGAGAGCACCGGGTAATGGGCCTGCGCCTCAAGTACCGTCACCCGTGGCTTCAACAAGCCGACCATTGAACCCAAGCAGCCCAAATTTTGTGCCTAATATAGACTTTTATGAGACCGAATGGCCAATCACAGATGGGTCAAGACCCCAGGACTATGGTAGACTCTCCACAGTGGAAGAGACTACAGAAGAGACTCGCAGGAGTCAGAGAGTGAGACGCCCTCTCACTAGAGTGGCTTATGATCAATTAGGGGCACCACACTATGAGTCTCAGCGGCTGGCTAAGAGCAATAGAAAAAAGAAATGGCAGAGCACAACCAGGAATATCCAAAAAAAATAATAATTAGAAGGAAGGTGCGTTATCCATAAAATGATTTAATGGTCAAAGATGGAAAAAATAGCAAGGCATTACCCTACCAAAATGTTTTGTGCTACACAGAGCACTTTATCAAGGCATACAAATCCCATCATTACCAATATATTTATAAGTAAATGTTTAATTAACTTACCAATCATAGGGCATAACTGGTATGGATAAATACAGTGATAGGCAATGCATTTTTTGGCAAATGCTTGTTTTGAATTGATTGTTATTTTTTCTATTTCTATTTATTATTTTCACTAAATTGTTTGGTATTTGGATGGCTTGTTTTTATTACATTTTAGGATTGGTTAGCGGTTTTATTTCTTGTATTGTTTTATTGGTTAGGTGTTTATTTAATTGTATTGTAGTATTTTGGGATAACATAATTTTTATTCTTTGGCGGTTTTGGTGTTAGAATAATTTTATTGATGTGTAGTTGAGGCTTTTTAGTTCTTTTATTCTTGTGGTGCTTAGGGACTTGTTTATTTCTTTAATTGTTGTGCTTGATGATTTATTTTTTTATAGGTTGCCCATTGACTGCTATAGTGGCTTATAATGCCCATATTATATGGGAATTATGTACCACTGTGCCAATCAATGGGTAGAGGATGGGTATAGTGGCCCCAGGGTGGGTGGTTATGCCTCCCGGGTTGGTAGCAGGTGAGGGGGGTTAACCCCTTAATCACTATAGCGGTTACTAATCGCTAAAGTGATTAAGGGGCTAGGGGCCATTAGATTGTATTTTTTATTATACTCTTGCTGCCAACGGAGGACAAGGACCTGGAGTATGGTGATGAGGATGCCCTTCATCATGGCAATTGTAAGTAGAAGTTTTATTTACTTTATTTATGCTTGCTGGATAATGTTTGATTTTGAATGGACAAATGAGCTATTCTTCATATCTGGATAACAGTAATTTTGACCATTACTGTACTGTATGTGTTGGGGGGTGGGAGGGTGTTCAGGGTAGTAGGGTTGTTGTGTTTTTGATTGTTTATTGTGGGTAGTGGGGGTGGGTGAAGGTGGTATTTGGCCCTTGGTGGATGTTTATACCTATTGGGTGGGTAGCGAGAGGGGTTAACCCCTTCATTAGCTTAGCGGTATTAACCGCCAAGGTAATGAAGGGGTTAACTCCACCTGCATACCCCCCCCCACAAGGCCTAAACACCCACCATGTGCCAAATACTACCTTCACCCACCCCCGCTACCCACAATAAACATGGCACAGGTGATTAACCCCTTAATTGCCCTAGCGGTTTGCTGCTAAGGTAATGAAGTTGCCTGTAAATGCATTTTTATTGCATCTGATTGATGCCGGGGGTTTCCGGTGCTGGTATTCATGTGTATTAGCACTGGAGACCCCCGGCATGCAGGAATGCATTCCGATGCAGGAAAATGCATTTTTTTTTCTAAGTCCCTCTCTCGCAGCCTTCTCACCAGCTTTTTGCCAACTTTTTCTGGCCATTCTAAAGCCTTAAAAACCTAATTGAAGCTACTACAATTGCACGATTTCCCAAAACTGATGATTAGGGGCTTATCGCTGCACGCCAGGTCGCGTGTTTGGGTGAGAGTCAAAAATGTCGATAAAAAGCTTCCGCCGCCCACTTATCAAGGCTTTCTGAATAGCTGTAGCTATTTTTGTCTTATTGCTAAAAAACCTCGATAAGTGGGTTATGAAGGCTACTAGAATAGGCCCCTATGTTGGCTAGTAGACTACGGCTGAAGACTGCTGCCCGGGTTAATTTTGGGGTAGTGGTGTATGTATTATTTGGGGGGGGGTAGTGTTGTTTGCTTTTGCGGGGGTAGTGCTGTATGTATCTTATGGGGAGATTATTGTGTGTGTGTGTGTGTGTATTGGGGGGATTATGTGTGGGGGGGGGGTTGTGTGTGTGGCCAGGGGGGAGGAGGGAATGAGTGTGAGGAGGGGGTAATTGAGGGAGAGGGATAGAGTGAGAGGGGGCTAATTGAGTGATAGTGGGGGTGAGAGTGAGTGTGGGTGTAAGAGAGGGAGTGAAGGGGTGAGGGAGTGAGAGGGGAGAGTGAGAAAGTAATGAAGAGAGGGGGTATGAGTGAGAGACAGGGGGAGATAAATAAATCGGAAGAGGGAGGGAATAGAGGAGGGGGCTCATGCTCATGATGAGGTGTGAAAGGAGAGAAGGGCTCGCAAGACCACTGACACGAGGGGAGGGGGAGCCCCAGTCAAAAACTGTAGTCCTGGTCCAGGGAAATCTGTCAGCTGCCCTGCTTTGCCCTATAGGATTCCTCTAACTGAACCAGTAAGTAAAAGTCCTGCTATTCCCCCAACAAGCAAAGCCAAGATGTCAGGAGGCAACCCGGTATTCTCATGTTCAGAAATGATTAATAGTTAATGTTACCCTTTTTTTTTTTTTTTAATAAAGGCATGTTTTTACGTGTTCTTATAGTTCCTTCCTACACTGCTCTGCCCATTTTAAATACAATGTACAGTAGCACTCAAAATCTATAACTAGATGTGCTGTGTCTGATCTCCACGTCATAACTCACAAAAAACAACTTCCTCCCCAAAGTACCGTATTAGTTTCTCTGTTCAGGTTTGGATGGGGTTAAATCAGGAGTAGGCAGCAGTTGTAATTATCAGTTTCCTTAGCGACTTAAGAACTGTTACATCATGTTATGTTTACTGTATGTAGCAAAACAGACAAAATGGTAGGTTATATAATTCAATATTAGAAAAGAAAAGGTAATGCACACCAAAAAAAATATTATTTTAAGAAAAGAAGATGAAATAGGGGGCCCTGATGAAGGCCCTTTGAGGCCTAAACGTTTGTCTTTCTATGTAAAGAAAATATAATTTTATATCACTCTGGAGTGCTTGGAGATTCTTCAACACTCATCAAGTTGTATAATTCTACATTTAATTTTTTAATCTAGGATGATAAACTGGTTCTCTAAGATACTCTAGTTGTGGACAGAGTGCAATGCTTTTCTGCACATAGTCACACAATTCTCCACGGTGGGTGATATCTGCAGTCCACCAGGAATTGCCCCTGCAACACTGCTTAAACTTTGCTAAGGGTACAACTCTCCAACAGCTGAGTCTGAAAATGTGTGAGCATTTTGCTCTGTTTATATGCTGTACAGTATTTATAGCAGTCTGGCACTTCAAATGACAGGAGTTATACTTTATCCAACTGTTCCTAAAACTACATATGCAATCATTTCCTGGAATGTAGATTACTCAAACTGCAGGGAGAGAACAAAATATATAATATTACAAAAAAGTAATACAAAAATGTGCTGACAGTGATGCTACACAAGTTCTAAGCAGACTTATCACCTATTCAAAAAATATAATGGTTACCAGCAGCGAACATTCAGACCCTCAGAATTGTTGTACCTTGGGAGCAAACGTTTACTGCTTAAAAATGTAAGCGAATGTTATTTTCTCTGAGATAATATAGAAAACTATCATACTGTAAATTTAATCAAATCCAGCTACAACATTTCAAGAAAAGCTGCCCAGAAGACCAATTAGTTTCCCCTTTCCATCAGGTAGCATATACAGCTGCGGCCGCCTTTACCGAATGCGGCCGTAGCTGCGTCACTCTGACAAGATGCGGCCAGATGCGGTCTGTTTACTTTTTTCCGGACCGGTTTTCGGTATGTTAGCGCTCGGATTTTTAGCGCTGTCTGCTATACTGCAATACCGTCTAAAAACACAGGTGGGCGTTCGCGAGCTGTTGTCTTAAAAGTCTAATAGCAATTCAACCTACAGTACAGTACAGTACAGCCGTACATTCTCTGCAAGTCTGTGTGCGCGTGCAGTAATTGTAAAATGAAACGCATAGGCGTGTTACAGTATCACATTTTCTGCGCATACAGTGCTCTCCCTCTCGCCCCCGCGCACACACAAGGCTAAAGTACTATTTCAACGTCTTATCTACAGTACACCTCTCCCACACCATTCGTTGGAATGGATGGCTTTCTGGCTTCAATCTTCCCGAACCTGTCATCACATTCCTGCGTGTATAACGTACAGAGCCTGGTGTCACATTTCTGCGCATGCGTGTATAACTTCACATTCATTTAGAAGTTGAAGTCTGATTTTTTTTGTTTGTTTTGTTTTTTTTGTTTCGTTTCCAGACATGTGCCTGAATAAAAATTCTTGATATTCTGATATTCAATCTGTACTGTAGCTTTTTAATGCGACACTAGTCATGCACATGCGTTATGTGATTTGTATTTATTTGGGGGTGTGGGTGTGGGGATCAAAACATTACGATGACCTGTTGAAAATATTTATTTGAACGACAGTACAGGTAATCCTTCATGCAGCTTTACCCCTCTTCCCCCCGCACACACACACGCTCAAGGATTTGATTTCAACTTCTTATCGACACAGACCATTCATTTTCAAATGGTTGGCTTTGTAGTTTTAATCGTCCCGAGCCTCGTGTCACATCTCTGTGCCTGTGTGTAATTCTCTTTGGGACCTTGTTGATTATTAATGCGCATGCGTGTATAACTTCACATTCATTTAGAAGTTCAAGTCTGGAATAAAAATTGTGTTTTTTTTTGTTTCGTTCCAGACATGTGCCTGCATAAAAATTCTTGATATTCTGATATTCAATCGGTACTGTAGCTTTTTAATGCGACACTAGTCATGCACATGCTTTATGTGATTTGTATTTATTTGGGGGTGTGGGGATCAAAACATTAAGATGACCTGTTGAAAATATTTCTTTGAACGACAGTACAGGTAATCCTTCATGCAGCTTTAACCCCCTCCCCCCCCCCACACATAAACAAGGCTCAAGGATTTGATTTCAACTTCTTATCGACACAGACCATTCATTTTCAAAGGGTTGGCTTTGTGGTTTTAATCGTCCCGAGCCTGGTGTCACATCTCTGCGCCTGCGTGTAATTCTTTTTGGGACCTTGTTGATTATTAATTCACAGACCATTCATATGACTCATCCATCCACCCCCCTCCAACCCTTTGAGGCTTTGTTTAGGGTAACGCATGCGCACGTGTGATAATCCCTTCTCGAATTTAATATGTTAATCTGATTAGCCCTTCTTGGCAACTACAGAAACTAGTGTAGACTTGTGAGGTTTACAATGTACTGTACTGTTTAGATGTACTGTTTAGATGAATAGAAATGTTTATCCATACCTTCCCGAATGTAATATGTTAATCTGATAAGTCCTTCTTGGCGACTACAGTAAGTAGTGTAGCCCACCCCTAAGCACTTCACACACAAACCCAAAGCCTTCTTCAAGAATCCCCCCCCCACACACACACACACACACACACACACACACACACACACACACACACACACACACACACACACACACACATTCAAAGTGAATTTAAAGTTCAAAGAAAAAAAAAGAGATTTAAAAAAAATATCATCTGAATCATGTTTTTGATAAATTACCAATTTTTGTCATTCTTTCTTTTTCTTTGGGGGGGGGGTTCAATGATTATAATTATCATGAATGTAATGAAATATTCATTTTATTTTATCAGGAATAAAAAATACAAATAATCATGAATAATACAAAATTCAGTCTTTATCTTCTTTGTACATGTAATTTAGTTCTTCTGTCTGTCAGTTGAAAATTGAGGGCCGGTGGATAATCATGGAAGAATGAAAAATACAAATAATCATGAATAATTCACATTTAAATAATAAAAAGAGTAATACAAATTTTTAGTCTCTCTTCTTCGTCATGGCCGCATTGCATTCTGTAGTTCATTGAGAGAGGGTTTTTTTGTGTAAATGTGTGTACTGTAGATACACTATACACACAGTTCACACAATTTACACATGATAACCCCCCTCTCCCCGCTCGTCCTTTTTTAGTGTCGCTCTCTGTGAAAAGGAAAGAAAAAATTAGTGCAGTTACAGTAGTGCATATAATGGCATTGTGTACAGTATTACCACTCCATATTGGACTATGCAGTTACTACTGTCAAACTACTGTATACTGGAAGTACTGTATGACTACTGTAAAATACTTTGTAACAAGATTGGGAGTGCAGCTGTCTCTGAAAAGAAAAAAATTAGTGCAGTTAAGTGCATGCTGTATACTGTAAAACAATCTGTGCCATACTTACTTGTATCATACTGTACTTGGTGTGCCTGTACTTACCATACTACAGTACAGTGCCCATAACGCTGTATCACAATGGGCAACACAGTCGCAATATGGTCGATATATTTATTACATCGTTCCACAGTGAGTACATTGTTCCAAAAACTCAGTATGCCTTTCGACAACTCATCCTTTTTGGAGGGTTTCACCACTTTGCGGATATAATCCTTTAGCTGATGCCAGACCATTTCGATAGGATTGAAGTCTGGCGATCTGTCATTGGAGGGGGGAAAAAAGGAAAAAAATTAGTTAAAGAGATACACCGTAAACAGTGGGATAAAATGAGACACGGTTACCGTACTTACTACGCTGGCGTCTTCCCCCAGTTGATACCGCAGGCAAGAATATGCGCAGTTGACGTGGTGTGCTTCATATCATTGTCCCGGTAGAAACGGTGACCATCTGGGAATTCACATGTGATGTATTCCACAATCTCTGGCACTATTTTCTCTTGGAAAAAAGCTTTATTCATAATTCCTGTAACAAGAAAAGTGCTCAAAATAATGCACACTAGTACAGTACAGTACAGTACAGTGCATAAGGCAACAGCGTGTGAGTTTGTGCCTTATTTTACCGTCAAAGATGACAATGCATCCTGGTCCACACCTAGTGATGGCACCCCACACATGCATTTTCACTGGGTTTTTTGGACGCGGCTTCATAGATATGTATCCTTGTTTGTGGAATGCAAAGGTTGCAAATCTCTCCAGCGATACAGTAGACTCGTCAGTAAAGATGCAATCCTGAAAGGTTTCGCCACTGTCAATCCCTGCCTGTGCCTGGACCACTCTCTTGATCTTGTTGATGTCCCTTATCATAGGGTACGCTCTGTAATGACAAGGAATAATTTTATACGTACAGTACAGTTTCTTAAACAACACTTTTACCTCCTATACTGTCCAGTACTAACCTCACACGTCCATATTTCCATCCAATTCTGCGTCTCATCTTTTGATGCTGGTCTCGGATACAGTGAGATTGTGATTTTTATGCAGAGTGTCTTTGACCCTTAAGGCACTCTTCTCATCATTCTCTTCACTTATTTGGTCAACCAGAAGAGTTGTTTTCCTACAGGAAACAACAATACGTTACAGTAGCCCACAAGTACAGTACATAATTTATGCTCAGGCCTACAGTATGGCTAAATATATATAATACTGTAATATAATAGTTATATAAATATACAGCGATAACAATAATAATAGATAGATATAGAATAGAGTTATATAAATATACAGCGATAACAATATATATATACAGTATAACAGATATATATAACATACAGTATATATATATATATAACAGATATAATATTAACAGTACTTAATGTGTGTTGTGTGTGTGTGTGTGTGTGTGTGTGTGTGTGTGTGTGTGTGTGTGTGTGTGTGTGTGTGTGTGTGTGTGTGTGTGTGTGTGTGTGTGTGTGTGTGTGTGTGTGTGTGTGTGTGTGTGTGTCATAATGTGAGTAACCTGTGTACTGTAATCGGGGGTTGTGAGTGCGTGAGTCAAAATGAGTAATAACAAAGTGAGTGATAATTAAAGAAAGAGGTGCAACTCACTTTCAAATAGAATTGATTATAAGAATGTAGGAATGCAATTATGATAATTGAGGAAGGAGGTGCAACACAAAAATAAATTGTACAGTACAGTTTATCTTATAATTGCTAGGAAAATTATTCGGTTAAAAACAATAAGCCATCTAACCAATAAAAGCGCTATTGCAGTACTGCATGGTACAGAAAACACACAGTACAGTATTCAAAATACTTTACAGTACTTACGCGGTAGTTACCGTTGCTGTCCTCTTGACTTTTTTGGTCTTTCCGTGTGCATGATAGCTCACGGTGGCTGCTGGTACAACGAGGCCAGAAGTACTTAACCAGCGTTGAATATCTGCAATATGTTGTCCTCTCGTGTACATCTCCTTTATTCTCCTTTATTCTCATTCTGAGATCCTTAGAAATCTTTTTAACAGGCATCTCTGCGTGTAGAAAGAAATACAAAGCACAAGAATGTGTATTCGATGTTTAGTCAATATGTATTCAATGTGCAGTGAATCCACAAAATGGACGGTGTATTTATACTTTAATGAGTCACATTACTCCACGACGACGCTGCCGCTGCTCTGCCGGAAACCCACAGGTCACCTCCTCCATCACTCCTCGATGACGCTGCTGCTGCTCTCCCGGAAACCCACAGGTCACCTCCTCTATCACTCCTCGACGATGCTGCCACTTCTCTCCCGGAAATCCACAGGTCACCTTCTCCATTACTCTTCGACGACGCTGCCGCTTCTCTCCAGGAAATCCACAGGTCACCTTCTCCATCACTCTTCGACGACTCTGTCGCTTCTCTCCCGGAAATCCACAGGTCACCTCCTCCATCACTCCTCGACGACGCTGCCGCTGCTCTCCCGGAAACCCACAGGTCACCTCCTCTATCACTCCTCGACGACGCTGCCACTTCTCTCCCGGAAATCCACAGGTCACCTTCTCCATTACTCTTCGACGACGCTGCCGCTTCTCTCCAGGAAATCCACAGGTCACCTTCTCCATTACTCTTCGACGACTCTGTCGCTTCTCTCCCGGAAATCCACAGGTCACCTCCTCCATCACTCTTTGCCGACGCTGCCGCTTCTCTCCAGGGAACCCCCATCTCATCCTCTCAGCACTCATCCACCCAGATGTCCACAGCACCCCATGCACAAGATCCAGCTCGTTAGATCGCATGCTGAATGGGTTAAGTGTCGATATCCCTGGGAACTCTATGCTGGTATAGATAGATCTTCTTTTAGAGACCATGATAAATAGGGATCAACGGATGGAGAAGATGGATAAGCGCATGGAGAAGATAGAGACTGCCATAGCAGGGATACATAATTTGCTTGGAGTTCATGCCCCCTGTATCTCTGACGCAGGAGCAGGAGGGTGGCATGGATGGGATGAATGGGACCTTCAACCTTCCATCACCAAACGCGAACCCTCCGTCAGAAGAATATGTCGTTGACGGGGATGACATGACAACCCCGTCAAGACCACGCCAGGAGACAACACAGACAAGGCGACCAAGACAGGAGGAAAGCATCCTCCCAGACAACCTACCCTCGCCCCCCACCACAAGCACACCCGCTCCCAGAAGCACACCCGCTCCCAGAATCCCACCTACATATGCTTGCATTGAGACGGTGCCCGACATCATCTTGCGTGTCCCAGCCACTCAGGGAGAAGTATAGGTTTGCAAGCGGTGGTGTAGCCCAGAAACATGCCATGTACATTTTCAAGCACCACGTGCCCTACATGGTGTACTGCGGGTGGGCCCACAATGTAAACTACGAAGGGAATCGCACCAAAAAGGCTCTTCCTGAAAATTTAAGAAAGACTATTGTGGAGGAATTGCGGCGCTATTTTACAATTAGCGATCATTTAATGAAAATCGTGAGAGACTCCATAAATGGCATTTTGCGGCATACAAGGCATCGTCCCTGGAAGGACGATCTGCTGGGGATCGAATTCGCTGCGTGATTGGTCGTCTGTTCAAATGTTGATTCATTTTTGACTTGTTGATTGTTTTAAGTTGTATTCTAAAATGTTTTTACTGACAGTACACCATAAATGTTTTTTACTTACTCCACCCACCAATAAAAAAAATGTTGATTATTTTAGATTGTATTCATACTGTCAATGTTTTTACTTACACCATACACCGGTAAATGTTTTGACTTGCTGTACTTCAATAAAAAAATGCTGTTTGTTTTAAATTGTATTCTTAAATGTTTTTACTTACAGTACACCATAAATGTAAACTACCCTGCTAAAAGTTTGCAATGAAATCCAGTGTGGAATGGAACGGGGACAACTCACTGGTGCAGTATTCCTAGATTTTGCAAAGGCTTTTGACACAGTTGATCATGTTATCCTGCTTAACAAACTCCAGAGCTCTTGAATAGGGAAACATGCTTTAAACTGGTTTCAGTCCTACCTATCAGGAAGATCCCAACATGTGTCCATCTCAGGCTCTAACTCCAACCCCCTGGATATCACCTGTGGTGTCCTGCAAGGCTCTGTTCTGGGGCCCCTACTCTTCTCAGTGTTCATTAATGATCTTCCCACAGCTTGTAAGGAAGCCTCAATACACATGTATGCAGATGACACAATCCTATATGCACACAGCCATAGCCTCTCTGACCTTCAACACATACTTCAGTCTGACTTTTTGAGACTCGAAAACTGGATTTCCCAACACTGGTTTTTAAACACTGACAAGACTGTAACAATGGTATTTGGGACCAAGACTAAATTTGTAAAGCTTCCAGTGACTGAGCTCCTGATTAGAACCAACGCTAACACCACCCTAACACCTGTCACTAGTTTTAAATACCTGGGCTTATGGTTTGACTCCCACTTAACATTCGGGATGCACATTGATACCCTGACAACCAAGACCTATGCCAAACTAGGGGTACTTTACAGGAACAAATCCTCCCTAAGTCTCCTGGTCAGAAAGCGTATCACACAGCAGATGCTAATGCCAATTATTGACTATGGAGACATAGTATATGGCTCGGCTCCTCAAACCCACCTTAGCAAACTTGGCACCCTCTACAATTCAATTTGTTGTTTTGTTCTCCAATGCAACTACAACACACATCACTGCGATATGCTCAAAGAACTAGATTGGTCATCACTAGAGTCTAGGCGCAAAGTTCACCTTTCCTGTCTCACCCTCAAATACTTTCTGGGCAAGCTACCCAGCTACCTGAACAAGCTCCTCACCCCTACCACATGCAGCACCTATCACCTGAGATCAGACTCCAAAAGACTATTCATGGTCCCAAGACTCAACAAAGTATCTGGACATTCCTCCTTCTCCTTCCGTGCACCCCAAAACTGGAACAACCTACCAGAGACTCTCACATCCGCCACCAGTTTAAGTTCTTTCAAATCTAAGGCTGTCTCACATTTTAACCTGGTCTGTAACTGTTTCATACGCCCATAATATATATTTTCTTTAACTGTGCACGCAATGTCTTGTATATAATGTATACCCTGTTCATTTATGTAACTGTACTTGTAACCATGTATTATTTGTTTTACTCTGTGCCCAGGACATACTTGAAAACGAGAGCTAACTCTCAATGTATTACTTCCTGGTAAAATATTTTTATAAATAAATAAGCAAAGCGATTGATTACAGGAGAATCGCTTTACTGTGCATTGATATTGATATGGTAAAAAAAGAATTAAAAACGGCAGCTGTACCCACCATAGACTTGCCATTCGGTTGGCGCCGAGCCACTGCCAGTCCCGTAGTCTTAAATATACACGTAGTTGACAGGTGACAGCGGGCCTGCTACACCTGTAATTGACAGCTGATGAAGCTGGAAATCGTTTTGGTACATGCAAGCTTGCTGGTATCTCTACGTGAAATCCTGCTCAGGCTGCAGGTATCCAGGCAGGGACAGATAGCAAGGGTTGCCGGTCAGCAGGTTTTCACTGACGGTCGGACCGTTATTGGAAGCCGGTGCTGGCGCTGGTGCATTGCTTGCATGGGAATGACGATTCTTAGTTGGTTTTACCCTGACCTTTCGCCTTTTGAAGTCTCCATGATCAAAGATACTGGAAAAATCCGGCGCAACACACCAATGCCCTCCTCTAACTCCGGGTGCGGGATCAATACGAAAAAAACACGGATCGATGCATAACTTTTTTCTTATTGCACGCTTCCACACACGCTTCCACACACGAGCATCTGGTGAAAATTTGTAAAAGTCATAATTTTCGATAAAATATTGATCGTATCATCTGCTGCATTAATTGCAGCCCATATTAAATAAGCGTACGTTATGTTGGGTTTTTTGAACATGAACTGCAGTGGTGCACTCATCTCTGGACCTCTCTGGACCTCTCTGGACCTCTCTGGACAATAGAATAGAACACCAGACACTTTGCATTAAGTTTTTAATATGAAACGCCTAAATAGATACAGTGTTGTAACTTCTTCAGTACCAAAGTCAATTCACAAAGGACCACTGTGGTATTTTTTAAACACCTGCAAGTCGACACATTACTGAAGCACATGAATATCTGCCACCTGGCGGATACGCGAAGAATTGCAACCAATTAAATCCGAACCATTCTCATTAAACAGATCAAGCGCGGGTGACGCCGGCATGAATGCGACATGAATACGGCATGAATGTCGCATGAACGCCGCATGAATGCAGGGAAGCGCGTGGCATGCGGAAAAAGTCCGAGAAGTGTTAAAATAAAAGCGGCCATGGCTGTAGATGCTTAATAAGCGAAAACAAAAGCCCTATTCAGGGTGAAACGCGTTACAGCGCACATGGGATCCTGTCTCTTTTTTTATCCTGTTTTTGCTAATGGATTAATAAAAGCATTTTTGTTTAGCACAGTCCAGCCTTCATTACTTTTTTGCCTGCAGTGCCCGCTGATTCTCTTTCTCTGCGGAGAGGTTTCTTGCTTAAGAGAAAACATGATAAACTCCCCAAGTCTGTTATCCCAACTCACTGTTCTCCAGGTAACAGAACCATTAACAGGGAGAATAATATTCATTATTGTAATATTTGCTGCCTTCAGCCAAAAACATATCTTCAGTTGTAAACATTATCAATACATGGAAATGTTTATTATGTGGATGTACTGTAGATGGGGTTTTCTTACACTATTTTGCAGTCAAGCTTTCTCTAATAAACACACTCAATCAATTAGCCTTGTCTTAATTAGCACAACTTTCTTAGATATGTATTGCATTGAAAACCGTTTTTGGTGGTAGCTCTTGGTGACTGAACTTGAGTAATTAGCTTTTTGCTATAGCTGTGCAAAGTACTACCATGTAAATCATTTTAAATTTTCATGTGAGAGTGCCAGGAATTGTGACACTTCAGAGTTTCCAAGAATGTCCTGTTAGTAGATAGAAAAGGTGTATTATGAAGTGAACTGCTCCTCCATCAGCAAAGCATACACAAGCACGCCTGTGCTGAAATCTATTGAGCAATGTGACGCCATCTGTACTGCTGAAGAGATTGTGTTTATCATAAGTGTCAGACAACTTGATTGCATTGCGTATTGTGATATCATTTATGTGACCCAATATTGCAATTCATTTTTTCCAGTCAAGATAGCAATAGACCACATTTAAGAAGAAACACCAGCTACATGCTTTAAAGCAAGGGTATTTTTAGCTTTTGTTTAAACTAGGTTTTCTCCCATTTAAACAGACACTTCAGATCCGTTGTAACCTGCCAAGTAAGACTTTTGAGGACTTCAACTTACTGTTAATATACCGTAAGACCAGCATTTCTAAATGGTGCAGGTTCTCCCTCAGCCACCACTGAAAGGTTAATAAGGCTGCTGCTCATAAAGTTACTCTCTACAACCTGATTTGATATTTTATAATTAAATCGAGCAAATGAATATGCCATTTTTATTAAAGCTGCAGACCAAGCACTATCCTACATGTTTTTTGAAGTGAAACTTCTTTAGTGGCACCTACTTCTGATGGGGCAAAACTGGAGAGATGGGAGATGAAATATGAAACGGAAGTGACGTCATGGCTCCCCCCCATCCCCCTCGCTTCCCCCACACGCCTGCTCTCACATGCGGCTATCGCCGCCGGTGCCGCTCCTAATGGCTGCCGCTCACCCCACACGAACATATGCTGCGGCGGCGGCGATAGCCGCCGGCGCCGCTCCTAACGGCAGCCATTCTCCCCACACGTCCGCACAGACATGGGAGGTTGAGGCGCATGCGCAGATTTGACAGCCGGGTCCCTCAGGTTGAGGCGCATGCGCAGATGTGACCGCCGGGTCCCTCAGGTTGAGGCGCATGCGCAGATGTGACCGCCGGGTCCCTCAGGCCAGGAGAGGGCGGCGGCGGCAGCAGCAGCTGCGAGGAGGAGCCATGCGCGCCCCCGTTAGGTGAGGGAGACCCCCAATAATATCCGAGCAGGGGGCAGGGGAAAGGGTCACATATCGGGGTGCAGCGAATGGGCGTATGTCAGGCTGAGACCCCCACTTCCGGGTTCCAGTCCCCCCAGTGCATTGTGGTACTTGTGGTTCTTGCTGAACACACACTTCCGGGTCACCAGTCTCCTGTATGGAGGCAGGTTCACTTGTGAGACAATGAGTGCATCCACCCCTGGGACAGGACCTCAGGCAGGGAGTAATGGAGGGATAGAAAGCCAGGGCTGGCTCAGGACAGTGACCTGGGCTTAAGGACAGATGTATGAGGCACAGGGTCCAGGGGACCCTCTCCTGTCACTGTCCCTGCCCAGGGGTCCCTCCTCACCTGTCACTGTCCCCACCCAGGGGACCCTGTCCTGTCACTGTCCCCACCCAGGGGTCCCTCTCCTGTCACTGTCCCCACCCAGGGGTCCCTCACCTGTCACTGTCCCCACCCAGGGGTCCCTCCCCGTTCACTGTCCCCACCCAGGGGACCCTCTCCTGTCACTGTCCCACCCAGGAAACCCTCTCCTGTCAGTGTTCATGTGCAAAGAGGGAGCTGCCCTGAAATCTGTGCACTGTAGGCAAATACCCTGCCCTCTATAGCCAATAGAGGGTAATTGTCTACCCAGCACCTGCCGTATCCTAGCAACAGACTGACACACATACACACACACACACTGACTGACACACATACACACACACACACACACTGACTGACACACATACACACTGACTGACACACATACACACACACACTGACTGACACACATACACACTGACTTGACACACATACACACTGATTGACACACATACACACACACACACACTGGCTGACACACATACACACATACACTGTCTGACACACACACACACACTGACTGACACACACACACTGATTGACACACATACACACAAGGAATTCACACTTAGTGCAAATAGCTAATACAGGGGATGTGTGCCGAGCACGCGCGTTATAAGTCAAATTTATTTGTGTTTTGTCAATGAAATTATATTTTGATTTTTAATTAAAACACCACCAACACAAATACAATTTCTGTAACAAAAGTCAAAGAAGTTTCACTTACTATGCGCTTGCACAGCACACACAGCTTTTTTTTTTAAAATAAATCAGTTCTGTACTATGAGAAAATAATTGTAGCATTTAAAAAAATAAATTAAAAAAAACAACTCTGAATGAAATTTGTAATGTATTATAATGTAACAAGAATTTTTTGTTTCTATAGCAACCATTTACAAAGTCACATCCCCTTCCTCTGAAACAGGCTCTGGCACACCGCTTTTTGAGCCCGGCCCTCTCTCTAGCAATGCACCAATTGTATCTAGTGACTGCCTGGTCACATGATCTTCCCCACAGAACTTTGCATGTTTGGTCCTCTTCTGCTGCACTGCCATTTAGGGAACCCCCGAGCCCAATCATCGCCAATCGATCACAATCGATCGATCGGCAACTTAGCTAATTACTGTAATTATCATTGTGTGGATTGTATTGAAGCACATATTAAAGGAAAGGGAAAAAAAACCTGGCAGCTTGGACTGCTGGTTTACGAGCCTTTAGTATACGCTGTACCAGGGCAAAGTCCCAAAATAATAGTCATCGCCCATCTTGAACAAGTTTGGTAAAAAAAAATGCAAGATCGCACTACTTGTGTTTTTGTTTTTTCAAAGACTTATCGCACGACTTGTGTTTGCTTAAACTGCAGCCTGGAAGAGCTGCATCTCCCTGCACAGCTCTCACAGGCGATCGTACAGTTTTAATGGCAATTTTAATAACAGAGGATTTATAGCAGAAGGTCTCCTGAGCTGAACCACAATAATTTCAGCCTGCCAGTATCTCCTGTATGTTTAAATGACCCGGTCACATTACGCCGGAGATTTAAACAATGCAGGGAGAAGTGACGTCATCTTAAAGGGAGGGAAGCATATACTACCTGATTGGCTGACTTCTCTCCCTTTTTGATGATGTCAGATCCTTAAACAAATGGAACCTATCACATGGTATACCAACCAATCGAATTGGTGGTGTACCATTTGACACTCAAATGTGACCCGTCACATTTGAGGCCAAGAAGACGACGGGCAACATCTCTGCCCCCTTTGGATTAAACAGAAGAGAAGAAAGAAGGAAAGAACTTACCGGAGATGTCTCTTCAATCAGCAGATGATTGTGGATTTCTGTACATCGGCTGTTAAGGAGCATTGCAACATGGGTCAAGAGATGTTGCCGGAGTAGGAAGGTAGCGAAGACAGCAAAGGTAAGAAACACATTGATTATATGTTATTTAATTGTGTATTTTTTTGGGACTGCCCATTGACTGCCATTGTGTTCATCAATGCCTTTTTTTTGGGTATAGATAAGTACTGTGACAATCAATGCATTTTTTTGGCAAAAAAAATGATTACATGTTACATGGCAAAGTTACAATGTTACTGGGCCGAAGAGCTAACTCTCTTGAACCCTTATATACGGATCAGGGGTAACTAAAAATGGCTTAACCTTTGAGAGCAGTTTAAACAGTTTAGATACATTACATTATTCATGAAAACCCTTAACATATATTATTTATCTTCTTACATGCTAATTGGCCATAGAGTTGACTAAACGAAGCCATGACACCACCAACCAGTTTATAATTTTCTCTATCAGAAAAGTGGACGTTTCTTATGCCTTCGACGCGCCACTTGCGGGCTGGAGGCTGTTGATCACTTGCATCATCCTGCTCGGCCTCAGTGGTCGGCTGCTCTAAACTGGCCGTCTCTCCCTGTCCACTACCCCCGATACCCTCTACCTGTCCATGAGCCATGATGTTCCTGCTGGACTCCCCCACCTGCACTCCCCCACCTGCATGGCCCGTACCTGCACTGGTACCATGGGCCACACCTGCACTGGCAGCACGGGCTGCAACTGCCCTTGCAGCACGGGCCAGAACTGCACTGGCAGCATGTCCCGTACCTGCACTGGCAGCATGGCCCACAACTGCACGTGGTGCGCACGCATGGCCCGCTCCTCTTCTACGCTCCACCACTTGTCCAGCCACTGCCACTCCACCACCCCAAAGCTCCACCACTCCTCCAGCCACCGCCACTCCACCACTCTCACGGCTCCTCACTCCTCCAGCCACTACCACTCCTCCAGCCACCGCCACTCCACCACTCCTCCAGCCACCACCACTCCACTCCTCTAGCCACCACCACTCCTCCAGCCACCGCCACTCCACCACTCCTCCAGCCACCACCACTCCACTCCTCTAGCCAGCGCCACTCCACCACTGCCACGGCTCACCACTCCTCCAGCCACTGCCACTCCACCACTCCCACGCCTCACCACTCCACCACGCCTCACCACTCCACCACTCACACACTCCACCACTCCCACGCCTCACCACTCCACCACTTCCACACTTCACAACTCCACCACTGTCGCGCCTCCCCACTCCACCACTCCCGCACCTCCTCTCCATTTCACACACTGACTCACTCACAAAAAACAAATGACACACTAACAAAGTACTTTCACACTAACAAGACAATCAAATATGAAAACAAATATAATAACAAAAGACAAATGACTCACTAATCAACAACAATGCGCACACAAATCACCAAATCTCTCTTCCTACCACAAAGCCCAGTCTGTCTCACCCTCACTCCCAACAGCACCAACACACGCTGAAGCAAATGGCCACTTTATATAGGGCGTATGAATGGTCTCGCGAGAACGTGTGATTCCAAAATTTGCCATGTGTTTGGCTCATTTAATATAGTGTTTAGACATTGTAAACTATAATAGTTTTGTACGGCGTAATGTGGAGGTTGACCAGTCATGATGATTGTGGAAATCCATGGTCATACTGTAGACATGGATTACCAGTGTAAAAAAGAATGGCTTTATTGTAAAAAAACTAAATGTATAAAAATGTTGAAATATAAACAGTTATAAAAAATTATTTTGGGGGGCCCATTAATTGTGATTGTGGCAATCCATGCACATATTGTGGGTATTTTTTACCACAGTGACAACGAATGTGTACAAGGGTGGGGGGGGTACTTGCTCAAAGATGATTGTTTTGATCTCCCAGGTGGGTAGCGGAACCACTTAACCCCTACAGTACCACAGCAATGATCTAATAAAATAATTATCTAATAAAGTAATTAACAATGCTAGTATAGTGAAGGGGTTAACTCCTCCCATGGTCTCTCCTACAGATACCCCCAGGAACCTAAGGGGACACACATCTAAAACCAGGAACCTCAGGGGACACTATTTTAACACCTACCTTAGCAGGTAGCTGCAAAAGTTATTAAGCATTTTCCATATACATTTTCTATATAAATTTGGATTAAAGTGTGCGGGAGCAGGGGGTCTCCTGAGTTGAACCGCATTGATTTAAGACTCTGGGGCCCCCTACTTTATGAGATACAGGCCCCGGTATGGGGTGCCGATATCTCCGCCGTGTTGATATTCTCCGCGTCACTGCTCACGTGACCGGGGGATTAGAATCCTGCACTGGGATACCGGCACCCCTTAACGGGGCCTGTATCTCTGTAAACAGGGAGTCCCCGAGGCTTAAATCAATGCGGTTCATCTCAGGAGAACCCCTACTTCCTGAGGCACAGTCCCCGTTATGGGGTGCCGGTATCCCAGTGTAGGATTTCAATCCCCCGGTCACGTGACGCGGGAGATTTAAAAGCACGGGGGATACCGGCACCCCATACCGGGCCTGTATCTCGAGAAGTAAGGGGTCCCAGAGGCTGAAACCAATGTTAACCCTCTGCGTGCCCCCTATAGCCTGCCCCCTATCATCAGCGTCTCCCAGATTGGGATACTGACCTCTATGACCTTAGTCAGGATACCTACCTCTGACTATAGCCACACTGGTTAATATAGGTCCACACACCCCTGGAGTATAGCACGCAGAGGGTTAACCTTAGGTCATTCTGACACTGATAGGGGCACACACACTTCTCTATAGAGGAGCTTAGCTGATTGTACTATACCACCACTGATATACATAGTGTATTTGTTTTTATGTCCATCAGTTGGGTCACGCTTACCATAAAGTACTTAATATATTATATCCCTGTGACCTGCAATCTCAGTACTTACCCGGACACACCTGGAATAATCACCCACCACACAGGTCCCCATTAGGAATACTGCGTGAACTCAGTACCAGTAGTTTATTAAAATCATCTGGCACACACTATTTATTTTGATCCAGAGCCAATATGGTTTTCTTTACTTAGGATCAACTCACCCTTAGTACGTCGTTCGACCAATATTTTATATTGTTGTTTAATAAAGATTATGTTTTTAATTCATTCACTTATCACCAGAGTGTGAACCTGAGTGCTATATTGGGTTCCTTCTCTCCTTCATTCTCCACTATTATTAAAATCAATATTTTTACTGTACAATCGCCTGGAAGAGCCGTACATGGAGACGCAGCATCTCCATGCAGCTCTTACAGGCTGCAGTTTTTTCTATCAGCTATCGCGCTATAGAATTTATAGCACGACAGCACTGATACTAAAAACAGCTCGCACTATAGTGCATTTTTTTTTATCGGCCTTAAAAAATGGCCTTCACTTCTTAGTGAATCCCACTTTTGGCTTCATGTGTTATAGCGCGATAAAAAAAATGCATGGTCGGACGCAGAAGCACTGATTTTATCACAGCTTGGTGAATAGGCCCCTTATATTCATGATACCTTACATACATTAAGTTTAATTTAAAATAACAAATCTACTGCAAGTCACTCTCCAGATTGTTCTCACAAAGTAGGATTTAGTTATCGTTTTCTAAGCGAAGTCTTTCCTTCTTTTTTTTCTTTCTAATAAAGATACATTTTTTGTGAGGCAGAAGAACAACGTAAACGGGTGTCTTGGTAGGCGGTTTCATTCACATTCATGTCCTGAAATGTTTATGGACAATGGCGAGCTGTCTGCCTTTTGGAATGTTTCGATTTGCACTGCATGGGCATGTGTGAGAAACAGTGTGTGCTGATCAAAGTTTATTATGTGTGAACAGCAGTGATCAAGTGAGCAATGATGAAGCGCACATGGTATGCCAGGCATGGATCTTCTGAAAGTGCTTTCTTTTACCTCTCCAGATAAAACCAAACAGAGAAGAGAATGAAGACGAAAAGACTGACAATGTATATCATGTATTTGGTTATAACGCTTCATAGTTCAATAATAAAATAAGACAGTATTTCACCATGTATAGTACTAACCAAAATATTGAATGTACTGGACATAATGGGCTATAAGACACCTTTAGGCTTCTTCTCAATAGCACAGATTAGTAATTATGTTTATTCTGTATTGATGATAGAAGCCAATTGTGCCAATTTGGGCTGAAAAGTCAATGGACAATTTTGTACAAAAACAGCTCGATCGGTGGGTTAGGCTGATAGTATAGAATAAGCCTCCTAGTCATTTTCTATTATCAACAACTACCGTACTATACAGTATGTTACTATGTTTTTTATAGGAAAGAAGGATTACACTATTATCATTGTCTTTCAAGCAGATAAACACCAGTCGTGTGTAAATTTTCTGTGACTACGAGCAAGTCTTAAATGATAAGTTATACAGGGAAAACACTAAAACCGTATTTCTGGAATCCTACTGTACTGTATGTAAATATTCAGCACTAAATCTGTAAAAAAAAAAACAATAGACAATATTAAATGAAAACAACTGTTTTAAACTTTGTATTTGCTGTTGTGAATAAGATCTACCAGCAACATAACTACACTCAGTGCCAGAGGAGCAGGTAGTATTGTGAGATGTCTTTGTCACATTTAGGAAACAAGTTGCATAGCACTTCAGGTGTTTTGTACAAGTATAGATACATTATACTTATTGTGACAGAAGGCCAGGACAATTATACTAGGGACGATTACACTAGACAGAACTGCAGAGTTGAACAAAGTGAATTTATTGGAAAAAGTTTCCACAAACGTCCAGTACATGAAACACACACACAAACTCATCCAACTGGGGAAACTGGGGGAACAACCTAATGTCCTAGGTGCGAAGACCTCCATCCGGAAGCTTACCCCGATACACGTTCCCAACCTGCACCACTTCACTCAAAACAGCTCCGGCCAACGCTGCACACACAGACGGCAGCAATACTGGATGCTCCAAACCCCAGCACTGGGTCTCCTCCGTTCCGTTCTGTTGACTCCCTGTCAGATCTTCCTTTACAGGGGTTCTTCCAGTCCCTTGTCAGCACACAGCCTTTGCAAAGAATATCAAGTCTCAGTTGAGGCTGGGGAGGAGTATTTATACCCCTACCCCAATCAGGGAAATGCCAGCTAATCTGGGTAAGTACAATAGTCTTGGTCTCTGCACACTGACCCAGACCCGGTTCATGAGATTACTGGCGTTGAATGTGGGCCAGGAAGCCCAAAATGACATGCAAAAATATGGTCATTCCTATACTTAACACAGTCCACAGGATGTGGACAGATACAGGACATTGCCCACACAATTCCCCTCCAAAGCCCCATAATACAGATATAGCCCCAGGGCTTACAGCTTTCTTGCAGAACAAGTCCACTAAGCAGGAGTTGCCCTCTCTCTGGTTCCTCAACAATGGGCCTAATCCCATCACAGTGTCCAGGCATACAATACCAAACTGGTGTGATTACAGCTCCTTTTGAAAGAGAGAGTTCACTCCTACAGGTCCCCACTCTTGAACAGAGCTGTACGTCACTGTTTTACATATTTTAAGAGAAACATATATAGGACTGGTACAATAAACTGTACATACATAAATAACTACATCATATCATTGACAGGTAGAGGTAATGGCAGGCTTAACCTTTATTTAAAAGCAGCCAAATCTACCCCTAACATCACAGTTATATGGCATCATATATTGGTATGTTATATAAGGTTATTTTACATATATATCAGCGGAAATTTCAGAGGCACTCCAGAAGACAGAAGTATATAACTGCCCGTGTGCACTGTTATGATAATACGATATAGTGGGGATTCAAATTCACTGGCAGCTAATTTTGAAGCAAAAATAGAAATAGCATCAAGGTAGTTGCTTTAAAATTTGTGATTCAGAGGAACTGGAAGATATTCATTTTTGTAAAAGGTTACGAGCCCCTGCTGTAGAACAATGCCTGAACTGAAAATATATACTGTACTCAACAAAAACTATATGAAACAACACAATAGGCCTGTAAGCATGGCTTAGAGAATAAGTGCCAAAATATTATTTCACAATATTAATGACACCTCACTTCTCACTGCTCATGAGTGCGATTCTAGTAACGTTAAATACAATTTTACAAATGAGCATCATTTCTCATTGTGTTAATTAGTAGCCTTAATTAGATTCTTTGTTTCAAACACATCTACAATACTTAGGGAAGAGGAACACAAGTATGTACCTGTGTATTGTAAATTTTTACTAGCACATTTATAAGGATGTAGTCATAGATATGTAAGGGTTATCGCAACAAATTGTTTAACTCAAAGACATTTCTGATTTCTGAATTTCAGGTTATTAAATGGTGAACATTAGCTGATACTGCCACCCGGAGATAAGAACATGGAAATACTAGAAACAGTATTAAACTCTGATACATTTTCTCTCCATTGCACACAAAAAGGTCTACATAAGCAGCATGTGGGAAAATAAAGTGCTTAGTTGTTGAATGTTTATGTATGTTTTATATTCCCGCGTTGGTAGATGAAGTAGCATGCATTGCTACAGTACAGCTGTCCTGTTAAATTTAACAAAGGTTTAGGGTGAAGAGGGCATGGATCAAAGTGAAAGTTAACAGAATGAAAGGGAGAAAGTGGTAGATGGAAAAGTGTTGGAGGAAGAGCAAGCATTGAAAAACCCAAACATTTGTCATGCATTAAAAGTCAATGTCACATGGAACTATATACTGCCATTTACTAGAATGTTTGCTTATTTCTGGTGGAAAGGATCACAATTTGAGTGAAATGAATAAAATCAGCAAAATTGACAAAATGTCAAACAATGACAATTTGAGGGGGGAAAACATGAACATTTTTGCAAAGCAAGGTGTTAGAAATGCGTAGGGATGGAAAATAACATTGTGGCACTGGGGGGGCATATGCGGCTGCTCGTAATCATCCGGAGTCAGGGAGGGACTTCATCACCAAGTTCTTTTTTTTACTATATATATTCACATTGTTTAATGTCAACTTACCGATATCCTTGAGAAAGGCTGCTGTGACAGCCGAAACGTCGGTCACAGTATCGCTGAATATATCTACATTTTGAAGAAAAATCTGAAGTGCCTGTGACAGAGTTAAGTCAATTCCTATCAGTTATGCCTGGGAGACATATGTCTGAGTGCTTCATCCAGCACTCATAAGGGTTAACTCAGGTGGAAGTTAGATAATCAGGATGTAAGCTGACACCTGAGAACCAGCAAGGTAGATAAGGATCTTGTGACTAGCAGTAGCTGTCTCTCTCAGACCAGAGCACATGGATATATGTGCTGCTAGCCAGACGGATACAGCACAATACTTACTGCAGCCAAAGTAAGATTTGTTTCATTTGTTTTCATGACTGCTTAAAAGACTCTTAAGGTTTGGTTATGGTTTAGCCAGCCAGCCTGCTAGATAGGTCTGCTGTGTTAGTCAGTTTTTCTCCCAACGTGGAGCAGGATTTATTTGTTTAAAGGGACAGTGTACCCGCATGTTATGTTGCTGTGGAGAAATAAAGCCACTAAACGTTTTCATTTATCCTGAAACTACACGTGTGGACTGTTCCCTGACCTCGTCTACAGGCTGTCCTGCCACAAGTGGTGTCAGAAGTGGGATGTCGGACGGCCCCTGTATCTGAAGGGCCACACAGAAAAAAAAATGGAGACAATTTTTTCTCAGTTCCTTGAGCAACAGCTCCAGCTAGCAGAGAAGCAAGCTGAGCGACAAGCCCAGCAAGATGAGCAACAAGCCCAGCAAGATGAGCAACAGGCCCGTCGAGAGTAAAAGCTACTCCAATTGCTGGCCGAAGGTCCAGCCCCAGGCAGACCAGAGATTCCAAATAACCCACCGGTGATGCTGCCTAAAATGAAGCCAACCGAAGACCCAGAGGCATTTCTCCTCACTTTTGAAAGGGTAGCCACGGCCCACGGCTGGACAGTTGATTGCTGGGTAACAACTCTGGCTCCACTCCTCATAGGAGGTCCTCAGGCAGCCTACCAGGCTCTTCCAGCAGACGAGGCCATGGACTATCAGCAACTAAAAGCTGCTATTCTGGATCGCCTAGGCCTCACTCCAGAAACCTACCAACAGCGGTTCCGGACAGTTAAATATGCAAACAGAGACAGACCCCGAGTCGTAGCCCACCGCTTAGTAGACTTATGTACCAGGTGGATACAACCGGAGAAGCATACCAAGGCAGAAATCCTCGAACAGTTTGTGCTCGAACAGTTCATACAGATACTGCCCCCCTCCTCCCACTCCTGGGTAAAAAGACACGCTGCATTTTCCCTGGATTCAGCGGTCCGCTTGGTGGAAAACTTCCTTGGCGACGACACCCAACAGGATAGCTGGGAACGGTCCGTGCAAACACCAGTTGCTTCCGGTGATGCTAGAGGCAGGAGAGCAGACAATCGAGGGGTCTACAACCCGCCAGCTCGGGAGATCCAGTCAACCCGATCGGAAGACCCTTTCCCATCTCGGAGGGTTCCTGGTACAAACTCCCGCAGAGACGCCCTTGCCGGGTCCGAGGCCATTGGATCACCCAAGGGAGGCCGCCACCCACAGTATTCCCCGAGAACCTGGACTCCTGCCACCCATCCGGTGGAGAGGATACCCCCACCAAGCAGAAGGGAGGATCCCATCCAACAGCGGAGAGGTCCAAGCACCGAGCCCCGTCGAGAGCTTCCGCTGACGACCGAGTTGGCAGACTCAGGAGATGATGAGATGGACTGTTCATATGGCAGAACCACTGCCACAGCTTGTCTCCAAGGGGACCACAATCCGTGGTTAGTCCCAGCATCTCTGGAGGGGAAAATAGTAAAAGCCATGCTGGACTCGGGATCTGAAAAAACCCTGATCCTAGAGGGCCTAATTCCAAGGAACAGACTATCCTATGACTCTCCTTGGAATATCGAATGTATCCATGAGGATACAAAGAGATTCCCGACGGCGAACGTTCTACTACGTATCAAGGATCAAGAGGCTAGCCTACTAGTGGGAGTTGCTCCCTGGCTACCTGCTCCTGTTCTACTTGGCCGAGACTGGCCCTACTTCGAAACATTGTTGGCCCCTACTCCTACGGAACCTACTTCTCTGGTACCGGAGAAGCCCGGAGACTTGTTTCCTTTTTCCCCAGAGATTTTCCCCCGTAGACATCACGTCCCAAAGACACGTAAACAGAGACGTGCGGAAAAAGAGGACTGGTTAAGAAAGGCTGGGACTTTTGGTAACATTAGTCAGCCCAAAGGACTGCAGGTCATGGCCGGGGATGACCAGGGTGGGGAACAGATAGATACGGGAATTTAGCCAGACCTGGATCTTCCTGACTTCCGTCAGAGGCAGAGGGAGGACCCAGCTCTGGTTAGACAATATGAGAAGGTGGTACAGGTCAACAACAAGATAATGGATGAACAAGAGTGTTTCCTCATTTTGAACTGTTGAATGACATCCTATATCGTGTGAATAAGGTTACACAAACAGGGGAGGTTATTCGACAGATGCTAGTCCCTAAGGGGTTGATTAAAACAGTGTTTACCCTAGCCCATACTCTCCCACGGGGTGGTCATTTGGGCAGAGATAAGACCACGGACCGCATCTCATCCCGGTTTCACTGGCCAGGCATACATGGTGACATCATGAAACTATGTGAGACATGTCCTGAATGCCAGTTAACTAGCCAAAAAGGACAGAAGCCTTCTCCCTTAGTCCCTCTGCCCTTGGTAGCCGTCCCATTCGAGAGAATTGGGGTAGATCTGGTCGGACCTTTAGAACCCTCTGCGAAGGGACATAAATTTATACTCGTTGTTGTAGATTATGCCACCAGATATCCTGAGGCCTTCCCTCTGAGATCAGCCACTGCTAAACAGGTTGCTCACAGGCTGTTAGAACTGTTCTCTAGGGTAGGACTGCCCCAAGTAATGTTAACTGACCAGGGGACAAATTTCATGGCAAAGTTAATGCAGAATGTCTTGAAGTTATTGGAGGTAAAATCCGTCAGGACCTCAGTCTACCATCCTCAGACAGATGGATTGGTAGAGAGGTTTAACCGTACTTTAAAAACCATGCTTAGAAAGTTTGTGGACACGGAAAAGCGAGCTTGGGATGAACTTCTCCCTTTCCTGTTGTTTGCGGTACGAGAAGTTCCCCAATCATCCACAGGCTTCTCCCCGTTTGAGCTCCTATATGGACGCCAACCTCGGGGTATTCTCGACCTACTGAAGGAATCCTGGGAGGAGGTGTCCTCCCCCTCCAAGAATACCCTTCAGTATGTCATAGACCTTAGAAACCGACTAGACATGATAGGTCGGTTTGCTAAAGAAAACCTCAAATCTGCTCAAGAACGTCAAGAAAGGCAGTACAACCAAAATGCTCGCTTGAGGGTCTTCCAACCTGGGGACCAAGTGATGCTACTACTACTGACATCCGAGAGTAAACTCCTTGCGAAGTGGCAGGGTCCTTTCCAAGTTCTCCGCCGCACCGGGGAGGTGAACTATGAGATCTCTCAACCAGGGTCCAGGAAGGGTAAACAAATCTACCACGTAAACCTCCTGAAACCCTGGAAAACTATGAGATCGCTGTTCATCCACCCTCGGGAAGGAGAGACGGATTTGGGTCCACAGATTCCAAAGGGTAGTATGTACAATGACCATCAGGTTCCCATGGGAGAGCAGTTAACAACGGAACAAAGGTCAGACCTACTAGAATTATATGATCAGTTCCCAGATGTTTTTTCTGAGCTGCCAGGGCAGACTGATTTAGTGTCCCATAAGATTGAGACAGAACCTGGTGTAAAAGTACGGTCCCGTCCCTATAGATTGTCAGAGGGCCGAAAAGATCTGGTAGAGAGGGAGATAATAGACATGTTGGAATTGGGCGTGATCGAGGAGTCCCACAGCGAAAGGTGTAGCCCTATAGTGTTGGTCCCTAAACCAGATGGGAAGGTGAGGTTTTGCGTGGATCTGCGAAAGGTAAATGCTGTATCCAGATTTGATCCATACCCAATGCCTAGGGTGGATGAATTGCTTGACTCGCTTGGTAAAGCAGAGTATATCTCCACCCTAGATCTCACGAAAGGATATTGGCAGATACCTCTAGCGGAAGAATCCAAATGCAAAACTACCTTCGCCACCCCTCTCGGTTTATACCAATTCGTCACTATGCCATTTGGGTTACATGGGGCCCCAGCCACGTTCCAAAGGTTAATGGACAAGGTACTACGACCCCATAGGGCATATGCCGCGGCCTACTTGGATGACATTGTCATCTATAGCAGACACTGGCAGTCTCATATTAAAAGGTTAAGGGCAGTCCTAACGTCCTTAAGAGATGCAGGGCTCATGGCAAATCCAAAAAATGTGCCCTGGGTAAATCCACTACAAAATACTTGGGCTATGCTGTTGGGGGAGGGATAGTAATGCCACTAGCTAGCAAGGTGGCCACCATAAAGGAAGTCCCCACCCCACAGACAAAGACACAGGTCCGTGCCCTTTTGGGGTTAGCAGGGTATTACAGGCGGTTTATCCCCAATTTTCAGAAATATGTGCACCCCTAACAGATCTGACAAAATAGAGTGCCCCGACCCAAGTTAAATGGTCTTGGGAGTGCCAAGACGCCTTTGACATGCTTAAAAAGTGCCTGTCAGAGGGCCCCGCTCTTCGGAGCCCAGATTTTAAAGAGCCCTTCATCATCTAGACGGATGCCTTAGAGGTAGGACTGGGAGCAGTGCTGTCCCAGCAATTTGATGGTGTTGAACACCCCATACTATTCATCAGCCGGAAGCTGTTCCCAAGGGAAGTGAGGTATTCCGTCATTGAGAAGGAGTGCCTCGCTGTAAAATGGGCAATTGAGGCCTTGAGACATTATGTCGCCGAAGTACACTTCACCCTGGTCACTGACCATGCGCCCTTGAAGTGGTTAAACACCATGAAGGACACAAACACAAGGATGACCAGGTGGTATATGGCCCTCCAACCCTTCTCTTTTGACATTCAGCATAGACCTGGAAAGGACCATGGAAATGCTGATTTTTTGTCAAGAGGAGTGGAGGGTCGGGCTTCAGCCGTGTGGGACACTAGCCACACACAAACAGGGGAGGTATGTGACAGAGTGAAGTCAACTCCTATCAGTTATGCCTGGGAGACATATGGATGAAGAGAAGCTTGTGGGGAGCGCAGGTATCACCATATGTATGCAAAGAAAAAAATATAATAGTGTGGTATATCTAAACAAATACAGCAGTCAAAACAGGAATCATGAATGGGAACTCAGATTCTGCCAGTTGTAATTCAGCATTGGAATAGCAATAGATGCAGTAGATGGATTCAGCACTGTATGGGGGGGTCTGGCTTGTAGACACTCCCTGATGTCAGCAGGACAAACCCTCAATGGAATGAAAATAGACAACTCTAGTGCAACATTGTATGTTCACTGATGATATATTGAAAATAGGCAATTTGGGAGACATATGTCTGAGTGCATCATCCAGCACTCATAAGGGTTAACTCAGGTGGAAGTTAGATAATCAGGATGTAAGCTGACACCTGAGAACCAGCAAGGTAGATAAGGATCTTGTGACTAGCAGTAGCTGACTCTCTCAGACCAGAGCACATGGATATATGTGCTGCTAGCCAGACGGATACAGCACAATACTTACTACAGCCAAAGTAAGATTTGTTTCATTTGTTTTCAAGACTGCTTAAAAGACTCTTAAGGTTTGGTTATGGTTTAGCCAGCCAGCCTGCTAGATAGGTCTGCTGTGTTAGTCAGTTTTTCTCCCAACGTGGAGCAGGATTTATTTGTTTAAAGGGACAGTGTACCCGCATGTTATGTTGCTGTGGAGAAATAAAGCCACTGAACGTTTTCATTTATCCTGAAACTACACGTGTGGACTGTTCCCTGACCTCGGCTACAGGCCGTCCTGCCACAGTGCCCCTTCCTCTTCCTTCCATTATTGAGTGTATTACAGACAGCAGCAGGTCTTACCATGAGTTGGAAGCACTGTTTTTTGTATCAAGTTACTTTGATTTTTGTTTTTGATTGAAGGAGTGTTTGATTTATTATTGCATTTACGCTCCTGCAACCTTTTGAATGCACCTACCTGATTTTTGGAACTTTTGCATTTTTGTATGAAGTTTGGGAATTTTGTATATTATACTTTTTTGGGATTCCAATTGTTGTTGCATGGATTTTTTTTATTTATTGTTCCCTGCTGCCTCTTTTTCCATTTATTATTATTGTCTTATTAAATCTATATATACTGTAGTGCCCACGGTTATTCTAACACAAACCAGTGGCAATCGCCAAAAAGACCCAGGTATACCCAGGTACATGCTGGATCCATGCCTTAAACTTGCCTTAAACTAGATCCAGCATTTCTGCATTGATTAATGGCCCATCAGATTAACAGCGGGGGTCCCTGGCAGTCCCATTCAAAATGAATGGGACTGCCAGGGACCCCTGCTGTGTTAATCCTATGGGTCATTAGTCAATGCAGAAATGCCTTAAACTTGCCTTAAACTAGTCAGGTTACACCCAGCACATACCCAGAATGTAACCGGGCTAGTTTAAGGCAAGTTTTAGAATACTCGTGGTCTCGTCTGTAGCTTTGGGCAACTCTACCCTGGCTTAACAAATAGCTGAAACAAATATGTTTAATGATTAAGATACAAATAGGATTTTATTCCAATGTACACGTGAGGAGGCATTTGATCCAGATAAACCAGAATGCCACCTAAAATAATTGGATAGACTTAAGAAAAAAGAAATAGAACTATACTTACACAGCAATACCCTGTTGGAATATTATTAACAAAAATTGATAGGTTCAGGATTCGATACCCACCAAAAATTGGGATTGCTTACCCTGAATTTTGTTTATAGTTAAAACAAGAAAAATGTACATAAACTCAACCATGTCCACTCATTTTCACAAGAAGACCTAAAGGACAGGCCAGTGACTAGGACGCCACCTCTTCAATAGGAATATGCAGTCCAGCCCCTCGTTTTTGAGATCAGAAATAGGGATGATCAAAACAGAGGACCTGCAGGGGCCAGCACAGGGGTGGCTAACTCCAGTCCTCAAGGGCCATGAATAGGTCAGGTATTATGGATATCATTGCTTCAGCACAGGTGGCTCCATCAGTGGCTCAGCCATTCTGACTGAGTCAATGATAGAGCCATCTGCCAGAACAAGCATAAGAGAACTTCACAGGGCTACCCAGGCTTTAACTAACTTGGCTAAAAATAAAGACATCATTATGAAAACAGCGCACATAGTTGGGGCCCTAGTACTTTAGAACTACTTAATAATCCAGACTGTTACATTAAACTTGATCGTGGCCAGCACTCTCTGACCAACAGGAAATTAGGAACATAATCTCTTTAGGATTTAATAACCAATGGGTGACTGAGAGGAAAGATGAGTTTTTGATGATGCAAAACTCACAACATGATTAGAAGTAGGTTTATTACCTAAAATACAAAAAAGTTTACATAACCTGTCAAGAAGACTGATAATTTCAGCCACAAGTTCTTTAAAATCAACTTCTAACAATATTTACACTCCTAACCAGCACCCACCACATCGTGTGTGTGTGTGTGTGTGTGTGTGTGTGTGTGTGTGTGTGTGTGTGTGTGTGTGTGTGTGTGTGTGTGTGTGTGTGTGTGTGTGTGTGTGTGTGTGTGTGTGTGTGTGTGTCAAAAGGCGTGCTACTGGGCGTGGTCAAATGTATACAAAAGACAAGAATACCCAATGCTACATCCAATGTGACAGAAAATACCTAGTATAATACTTAAATAATTGTATTCTCATAAATAAGGGTCATTTAATTAAACCCTTTGGCCAAAGCATTATAAGCCTGCAGCCACGTCACAATCACTATGCAGGTTCTAACACTACCTGTGAGTATTCTCATTTACCTCTACAGTGTAAGGAGAAGGGTCTCAATAGACCTGTCCTGCACAGGTACATGGAAAAACCTGCTACTTAATAAGTGGGTAGAAGTGAGCTTTAGCAATCTTTAGCTACTCAAACACAGTGGTACAGTATGTAAGGGACACGTTTTATTTTCTCACACAACTCAAATCTATTTTCATTCCTGAAAATGAAATTGTATTAGCGACCGTGGATGTCACTAATTTATATACCATAATTTTTCTTACATTTTTCACAACAATATGCCATATGTGGGGAAGGAGGTTTGCCATGGCAAATGTGGGTCAGATAGGAGATCTGACCCGAGAGCCCAAAATAATTTTAGAAAAGATCAAAATAGAAAAGAGGGATGCTCAAACCTCAACCCAATATTCGGTCATCCTGTTTATTTCTGCATCATAGCGTTAACATGTAGCCAGGTCCCCACTGGCTCCCCGGGTTCCCCTTTCTCCCTCACTCACTCTCGTTCAGGTAGGGAATGCTGCGGGGGCGAGTGCGTCGCCGGGTGCTGCCAGCGACATCAGCAACAGGGCGCCGCCATCTTGTGCACGTTCGCACATACGCGGGAGTTCGCGCACACGCAGTGTAGCCCACGGAGAAGCGGTGGCCATGTTAGGGTTGGCATGGGAGTTCACACATGCGCAGGGCCATGCGCAGAGGTTGGCAAAGCTAGTGGCGGCCATTACAAGTGAGCAGGCGCACGCGGCCCTAATGTTAAAAGGCTTGGCCAGGAACTACAGCCCCCAGAATGCACAGAGGCAGACAGGCCAACTGACGCTAGGGAGCCAATAGGGCTTGCAGATTCTCCTGCTGGAGAAAGATACATTTTTGTGCACAGACCATGCGAGTCAGTTGGTGCTGGGATAAGGTAGGGGGAAGTAGTGTGTGTAGGGAGCAAGTGCTCTTACACTAGGCCAGGTTATCCCCCTATGCCCCAGCTAGGCCCAACTCCTCTTCATTTTGTGGCTGCTCTAGGGAAGGCCCCTGCAGTTAGGGACTTTGCCCTGTTAGCAGTGAGTTTAGTCAGGGACACTAAACGTCATAAACTTGCATTTTTTGGCGTGAAATTGTAGTAATTATTGCAGTGTATAAAAGGTCCCCTAGTGTGTTGTACCATACTCCTTGATATGGCACCTTGTTGTGTGAAACGTGTTGGCGGTTACTTACCTCCCTGTTTGTCATGTCTGACCAACAATAAATCATTTTTTTCATTTTTGTACACCTGTGTCCCTGGGCAGTGCGCTGCTCTGTGCATTTATTTGCATACTTTCTGGTTAGTCAGGGACATAGCTGCAGTGCTGCGTGCTCTGACAAGAAGGGTCAATGTTGCAGTGAATCATTCTCTGCAGAGCAGAGACAGAGACTGTCTGGGTGGTGAGGTCATCAGAGAGAGACCATCCACCAGGAGGTGGACGCCATCACTGAGGCTTCGGTGCTGGACACAGATGGGTCCTCTTCCATTGTTCTGCAGTACCCGGGTGCAGGAGCCATGGGCAGGTACAATCCAAATCACCAAGTGCACCACCTATACACTTCATCTTAGTGGGCAGCGCTGTTCCACACTTGGGTGGGGGTGCGGGACTATTGGTGACTTTTTGGGACTCCTCAGTACACAGGGTGTGTGTGGGTTAAAGCCCTGCGAAGTCACTGGGTAGTTGTGCCTAGTAGTGTTACAGGGTGACACAAAGGTTGTTGTTGATGTATGCTGTATTGTGTTTATCTGCCCCTATAGTAAACCTGTTTTATATATACCTTTGGTGTATGTGGTTTATATATGTGGGTCCTGTGTTAGGAGTCATTCTACCATAGAATACTACACAGGTGGAGGCGCTGTTTATGTAAAATCGTTCCAGAGGATACACCCCAGGCTCTCACTGGCGGAGGTTCAGGCCTCCTGTGAACCTGATAGGTAAAAGCACCACACACCTGGTAACATACATATAGGTTCCCCCTCACATGCACTCCATCTGCGATTGGGGGTGGGGAAACTGTGTTACACATAGATACAGTATATCATAATTGCATAAAAAGTAAATAATCGCAGGAAGTATAGCTTACATATTCAGCTGTGGTACATACATGACCTTAGAAGACTAGTGCTTTGGGCCCTCACAGCCCTTCTAGTGGTCATCCATTAAGTACAGTCAATGACAACCCAAAACTTGGTGTTTAACATTTCCAAATGTATTCTTACTGGTTCTGAATGTGTGTATAAATGAAGGGTTTGTTTTTTCTTCCTATAGAGACTGCTGATAAATTGCAACTCAATACCGACTCAGTTTTTTTTTAATTCCCTGAAACGTAATATATTCTTTTCTACAGGGTTTCCTCAGCAAACAACTGAAACTGAGAAAGGTTGATAAATGGCGGATTACTCTGAACAAGTGGCGCAGAAACAGCTTACATTGAGAACTCAAAGTAAGTTTTGTTCTTACATAAACAACAACACATTTGAGATTTTTAAGAACATGGTGTTGGGTTTCTGGAAATTAATCTTTTCAATGTCACTTAAATACGCTAATCTGTCCATGAGAGAATGGCAGTCCCTTAACAATAAGAAAAGGGTGACAACATTGTTATAAACCCACCAGGGGAAGTGGGTGCCATTGTAGTTTAGTAGAGGGGAGACTACAGTACATGAATCAAGCCCTTAATCAACTTGGTAATATAGTACCACACACTGAGATATAATCTGCAGACCACTCTTCAAAACTAAAACAGGAAATTGACAGAGAGATAGCATATGCTCTACATTAGATCCTGATTAACACGACAATTGCAGATTTCCTGAAGACAGAACATCCATGAATCCAATACTTTATTTACTGCCTAAAATTCACAAGGATTTTTTCCATCCTCCCTGTAGATTTCTTCCGGTCGTAACTCATTATGACAACCGATGTCCATATATATTCACATTTTTCTACTAGATCTTGTGGAATTAACTCCTTCTTTCCTCAAGGATATAACAGGCTTTCTTCATAATATCAGTAAATTAGGTGTTGGTGATGGACAAGTACTTTTATGTAACGTACATTGGCTGCGCAATGCTTGTACACCTCAATTCCCCATGACAAAGTTATATCTGTTGTATTGGAATATCTCACATCACATATACAACCTGAACTAGTTGAATATATTGACAAATGTTTTCTTCTGGTCTTGACCAAAAATGACTTTAAATTCAACTGCAAGTATTTCCTGCAGAAACAAGGGACCAGCATGGGATCTAACATGACAGCCTTGTAGTGTATGTCAATGTGTTCATGGCCCATTTTTACAAGAATCGTTAGATAGAGAGCACTTTGTTAGCTACAAACGTCTGCAATGGGTGCTCCTTAAAAAACATATTATATTATGTATGATATACATACTAGGTAACTACTGTATATTCCTGAGTCATAATACTATGACAAATACTTCACTAAATGAGCACAATAAGTGTACTTATGCAAAAGGTGAACATGTATTTCTAAAATCGGCCCACAGGCCTTTGTCTTGAAAGATGGTAAACTTAGCACTGATAGAAATAGTCTCCTGCAACCTTCTAGCTGTCAGCTTAACATGTAGTCACTGTCAGGCTCGCGGGTGAAAGAGATTGTGAGTGATACACAATACTCCAACCAGAGAGTTGATAAGAAGCTGGATAAATGTAATCAGAGAGGGAATTCAAGAGATACAGTTCATAGCACATAAAAACTACATATCAAAATTATCTTTTATCCCCCCTATTAGTATTCCACTCATTACCACATACTTATCATGGAAGATGAATAAAGACATTATGAAACATTGGAAAATCTTTCATCTGACACCCTTTTAAAAGACTTGTTGAAGTGAAACTTCTTTGCTGGCATACCTACCAAATGAAAATTTGCCTTGGAGTAAATCACCTTCATGGTGACGGAAGTGCAGACATGGAAGTGACGTCACTGCTGGCAAAAGAGGCCGTCCGTGTTGCCAATTCGGCGTGTATGCGGATGCCTCCCGTGCTCTGCGCGCTTGCTAAGGAGGTGTTGCTGACGGCCGGGCACACCTGCACAGTAGGCCCTGGCTCCGGCCGTGTTGTGCCTGCGCAGTAGCTGCAGGCTACGGCTCTGCGCGCCTGCACAGTAGACACCTGGTTCCAGTCGAGTGCGCCTGCGCAGTAGATGCTTGCTTTGGCTGGGCGCGCCTGTGCAGTAGACGCCGGTTCCGGCCGAGCGCGCCTGCGCAGTAGATGCTTGCTTTGGCTGGGCGCGCCTGTGCAGTAGACGCTTAAGCAGACTTGGGGTGCATGCGCAGTAGATGCCAGCTATGGCCGGGTGCACCTGCGCAGTAGACGCTGACTGCGGCCGGGCGCTCCTGCGCAGAAGGCACCGGCACACCAGCAGCAGGACACTTCCTGGTAAAACATTTTATAAATAAAATAAATAAATTAGGTTTTGTTTCCACTCTGAGCTCACAGCTAACAAAGACATGCACTTATCTCACCAGGAATCTCCCCTCCCCCAGGTGCTTGCAACAAGACCCAGTTCCTGATCAGTGGGGGGAAGGGCAACACAAACACAGTTAAATGCAGATCCTTACTTGGGAAGATCACAGCCCATTTGCAACAGTCCATCTGAAAACAAAAATCAACCCCTGGTCCCTAAAGTGCTGGAACCAGACTACAGAATACACATATAACATAATACAAATGTATTACTGACAGGTAGGGGTAATGGCAGGCTTGACCTATATTAAAAGCAGTCACATTTACCCGTACCGTCACACTCCCACCTACCCTTAACTCATTTCCTGTAAACTACAGGGCCCTCTTTTTAGCTTGTGTAGCGGGGTACCCCCTGGCTACTATTCTACCCAATTAACTGGTAGTAAACCCTGGTATTTACATGCTTGCCAGTAGTTGGTATGGGGTTTTCCCCTTCACCTTTGGTACTGCACTTGAGTGAAAGCAGTGGGTGGTACATCATGTTGTAGCTGGGACAACAGGGTGCCCGCCTTCTGGCTGTTCTTAAGGGCAGGACTGCCCTAAATTTGGAGGTTGTTCCTTCCTTCTGAGGAAGGCAGGTCATACGACTGGGAGCCTGAGATTGAGGTCTACCCATGTGCTCTTCCCTATGGGGAGGAGTGAGTGTGAGCCTCCGCTAGGGAGGTGGGGAAGAGTTAGGACGGCTGTGGGTGCCCTTGGCCTGTGTGACGGTCCAGGGACCATCATCCAGTGAGAGCTGATCTAAGGAGACTGTATCCAGCAGACGACTGCAGCGTAGCTATGTTACTGCAAAGTGTGTAATAATAAACCGTTCCTGTTTGCAATATACCTCCGGCCTGGTGTGTGATCTAACTGGGGGGAGAGGTACAAGTTCTACCGTGGGAGATCATCTCCATATTCCTGGAGCCTATGGCAGATGGAGGCGCTGCACTGCTAAGTATTATGTGGGGTATGGACCCCAGAAGCCTGTTCCTGTGTCCCAAAGTCATCGCAGATGACTCAGCCCTCTTGTTACCAGCAGGTATGCGCCACATACACCCTGTAATGGCCCCTATCTGCAATTGGGGGGGAAAACACTGTTACACTTGTGTACTTGCTGGACTGGGCAGGGGCCTCTTCCTTGTGTTGAAGCTGGCCTAATCCACCTCCTCATGCTGGAGTAAGATACATTATGCCAGGCCAGCACAACATATGGCCCGCCGGGGCACCCGGTGCGGCCCGGGACGACCCCCTTCAACCCCCCCTTCAACCCCTCCCCTGGTAAGGACAGGAGCGCGCTCCAGCATTAAGTAGGAGCGCGCTCCAGCAGTGACCGTGTGACCGTGCTCTCCACCCCCCCCCCTCCCCTCAGCCTGCTCCAGCCGTGTGACGCGCTCTAGCAGTATAGCGCGACCCGGATGGAGGGGAGAGGGAGGATGGAGGAGGGAGAGAGGATGGAGGAGGGAGGAGAGGGAGGATGTAGGGGGAGGGAGGAGAGGGAGGATGGAGGAGAGAGAGGATGGAGGAGAGGAGGAGAGGGAGGATGGAGGAGAGGAGAGGGAGTATTGAGGAGAGGAGGAGAGGGAGGATGTCTTACCACCTTGTATGTATAGTACTATATGTATGTGTAACGGTGTTTCTGAACCGGCCTGACCCACCCAACCTCACATTGGCCCCTGTGGTCTAACCGGCCCCCATTACAGTGTGGTAGTGTCTGGTGGTGCACCTGTTGGCAACAGGACTCCTGAGTCTCCCGCATGATGGTGTGTGGGGAGGACCCGTCCAGACAGGCAGCTGAGGTAGTGTGCTGAGTCTCACCTAGTTCCAGTGCAGCGCCTCCACCTCATCAGGGTCCCTGCGTCCGCAAGGGGATGATCCTGTTGAGGAACTCCTCCGTGGTGCTCCTCTCTGTACATTCACTCCACACATGTACACGAGAGGGTTTGTGAATGAGAACATCTTTATTGGTTGATGTGGGCTAGCTGCCCCTCGCAGTATATTCTTAGCCATTCATTCTGCAGTCAGTGCCTCCCTTTAAAAGGTGTATCTCTCCTTAGATAGGGATTCCCTATCCCCGCAGGGATCACTGCCCTGTGCCAGGTCCCTGGACACAGCTTCCTCTCAGTTACTATAACATAACTAGAACTCCTATTAACTCAGACTAGTGCTTGAACTTGAACTTCTTCCAGACTGGATGCAGATCTCTGGCAGAACTCTGGCAGAACTAACTTTAGACTCAGTGCTGTGCCTTATGTATACTCTGGAAGCTGACACACCTCTGACATCACTAACCATGGAGTCAGAGCATGTGACTACTCCCATCCATACACAGGGCACCCCACCAGGGTGGGAGGGCAAACCTCCATAATTACTGCTGGCATGCCCACAACTTACCAGGCCTTACTGTCAGCAGGAGAGATGACTGTAGCCATTTTACATGTCCGCTACATATGTATATGTTTATTTATATAGCAACATCCAAGTACATAGCGCTTTACCATGCCCGTGACATAATATTATAACACAATGGAAATAAGTGCTTCAGACAAAACAATAGGAAAAGGAGTCCCTGCACCGAAGAGCTTACAATCTAAGTGGTAAGTGGGGAGAATTTACAAAGACAGTAGGAGGTCGTTCTGGTAAGTGCATCTGTAAGGGGCCAAGGTCGATGTATGAGACAGTGGAGCTACCCACATGCTTCATTACAGAGGTGTGTTTTTAGAAAGGTCCCAAAGGTGGACAGAGAGGGTGCCAGTCAGATATTGAGGGGAAGGGCATTCCAGAGGTGTGGTGTAGTGAGTGAGAAAGGTTTTAGGCAGAAGAGAGTTATAGATACAAAAAGGGTAGACAGAAAACATCCTTGAGCAGAACCTTTAAAAAAATTTACATGTTTCACCGACTAAAATCTCAGGAAGTGAAATGTAGGTGCCCTTAAAGAATGTGTTTTCTTTTACTCACTCAATCAGCCCTACCCAGGCTACACCTACAGTATGCAGGTATCTGCAATGGTTTACAAAGAGAAAGATAAGGTGGAGAATGGTCAAGTAGTTTGGATCAGAAGTTAAAAGTTCCTTATGTTTATACCTATGTTTCTTACAAATGTAATCTCAGAAGCTTCTATGACTTTAACTCATATTATTTTTAGTATCTTTTCCCCTGAGCATACCCTGCTCTTTTTCTTAAATTATTTTTATTGTGTAGCGCTGTTTCCCCAACCCTATGGGGTGTCCAGCCCACAATAGGCCCTCCCACCCCAAGTGTGTGCGACAGCGCTGCCCACACTCAGTGTTAAAGTTGGTGCACTTGTAGATTGGGTATACCTGCCGGGTGCTGCAACACCCGGAAGCGCCAACGGAAGACATGGGGCCGTCCGGTCCCACGCCTTCAGCGACGAGTCATCCTCCACGTGGGGTGGTATCCAGTCGGAGGGTCCCACCTTAACAGTCTATTTATGTGTTGGTGGTCTGGTCCCAGGCCACAGGTCGCATCTGCTGTGCAGCGTCCTTTGCTGTGTCCCTTACACTAATTTGATAATGGGGCAGTATCCCTGTCTAAGGGCCTGTCCCTGTAGCAGCCACAACCTACAGGGGAGTCGGAGCCTAACTGGGGCCTAATAGGGGGTCTCTGGCATAGTGCAGGGGCCACAGACACCGTGCACCCTTACCCTTCTGTATCCCAGCTCTGACTGACAAGCATGGTCCAAGCGCACCAAATGTTTCAATGTTGTGCAGAGGAAGGCTCACATGCCCGGCAGCCCTGTTGCATTATGGGGGATGTAGTTCCCCGGCGGACCTCTGTTTGTAATGGCCGCCGCTTCAGGATGTTGCATGTGCAAGGTGAACCAACATGGCCGCTGCAACTATTGGGCCATTGCGCATGCGCTAGACGTACTGTGCATGCGCACTCACACAACATGGTGGAGTCCTGCAACGGAAGCCACCGCAGACCTCGGGTGACTCGCTCATCTCTCCATACTCCCCGCCTCACTCCTGCAGCCTCCCTGACCAGCCGCACTCTCCCCAGGCCCAGCGGGGGTAAGCGGGACCAACAGGGGAATCCAAGGGGAAGGGGGGCGCACCAGGGGGACCCAGGCTATACTTGTTAAAAATTATGATTTTCTGAATCGTGTCTGAGGTTACCATGGTAACTTTTAGACTGTACTTGGCTATGGGAAACCTTCATGCTAAGCCCCCAGGCACTTCTTAATATTACAAACCTTTATCTCTTCTGAGCAAAGCATCTGATTTTAATAATAATAACGATGTTTGCTCAGTACCCAAGCTCACCACACCATATATAGTACATACAACCTAGTACATCATTTACTAAATCTAAAATATTAAGGAAGATTGCACAGCATCTATGAAGTAGTGTGGCATTTTGACCTCTCGTAGTGCTCTGGGTCCTTCTTAAAAAATGGTCACAACAGTATGGGTTTTGAAAAGAAACACACGGAAATTTAAAAACAATGCAATTGCAGTAATTACATTACTATCACTCTTCTGCCCCTCCTTACATCTCAGCCCTAATTTCTCGTTATGCACCATCCAGACTCTTGCGTTCTTCTCAAGGATGTCTTCTTTCTACCCCCTTTGTATCTAAAGCCCTCTCCCGCCTTAAACCTTTTTCACTGACTGCCCCACACCTCTGGAATGCCCTTCCCCTCAGTACCCGACCAGCACCCTCTCTATCCACCTTTAAGACCCACCTTAAGACACACTTGCGTAAAGAAGCATATGAATAGCACTGTGGATATTCTGAACACATGATACATAAAGCTTGGCCCCCTGCAGATGCACTTACCAGAACTCCCTCCTACTGTCTCTGTACGTTCTCCCTACCTACCAATTAGACTGTAAGCTCCTCGGGGCAGGGACTCCTCTTCCTTAATGTTACTTTTATGTCAAAAGCACTTATTCCCATGATCTGTTATTTATATTATCTGTTATTTATTTGATTACCACGTGTATTACTACTGTGAAGCGCTGTGTACATTAATGGCGCTATATACATAAAGACATACAGTACAATACAATACTATAGAAATGTTCAGAAAGGATTGTTCTTTGAAATCATAAAGAACATGTTGCTAGCTTCCAGCAGGTGGCACTAAGTTATCTCTGCTTAGAGCAAACAAGAAATAGAACGGATTCATGAATCCTGACACCTCTTAAGTTGGCTTTTGGAAATAATTATTTCTGCAGTCACAAGATCCTTCGGTGTTAATGCGCTGGACAAAGGAATAACTGGGGAATTGTCCATTGCTTCCTGACACATTCCTTGGCCCCACCACAAGAGAAAATAACTCTGTCCTGGGCAGCGACATGGGATGAGAGTCTGGAAAAGTGGTTGGCCGATCCTACAAGTTTTGGGCCAGTGGGGTCTCTGTGTGCTGCAGGGCCCCAGCCCTTATCTACTGAGGGGCCTCAGCAGAGACCCCCACCATGCACCCTGCTGACATCAGAAGCCACGCCCAACTTTCTCCTATGTGGGGCCCTACATGAGCAAGGCCCCCCATCAGGTCAAATTATTAAGGGGGGGGGTGAGAGAGGAATGAGCTAGGGAGGATGAGAGATAGAGGGAGAGATGGGGGGGGGTGTTTAATAGGTTACACAGCCTAGTGTGTGGTGCAATACCTGTTAGGGTCAGGAGAGCTGAGTCTGATCTGCGAGATTAGGACAGGCTTAGGTTCATTCTCTTGGTGTTCAGCGCCTCCAGCCGTAGTGGATTCCAGGGTATCCAGAAATCAGTCCCCACTACTGCAGTCTCTCCCTCCTGCCCAAGGACTGATACTTAGACAGGAATGTCATAACAAGGGTTGTTATTGTATGGCAGGCGTCCACTGCAGATCTCCATACAGCGATGCAGAGTCTCAGAGGTCACGGACCTCTGGATGGTGATGGCCCCTTATCTTACTGGGCCTCTGTGGCTGAATCTTATGTTCCCTCAGTAAAACTGTTGACAATATATTAGTAAAACTGAATCTCTAAAAAAAAATACCAAAATAAATTGCTGGGATCAGAGATCACTATAAAAGAAATATGTAAGAAATATAAGGCGCATAATAAATTAACCTGTACAAACTAAGTGTAGCATGGCTGCTCCAGACTGCCTCTCTACCCTCTGTCACGTAAGCCCTTTGTATTTACAGGCTGTGGCAGGCTATCCTAGGAGGCTATTGACCCCCTCATGCTACTCTCTAAGTGACAGAAGGGGTGGTGACTCAGGGTCTGTGTATAGCCAATCATGGTACAGACTTCGTGCCCTCCCCTTTTGAAGTCTCAGAGAGGGAGTGCCAAAATTATATGAGTTCTGTTCCACCCCTCCTAGGGAGAGGAGGTGTGTACTGCTCCTCCCGGCTGGGAGTGAGACAAGCCAGTCTGTCCCTCCTGGGCTGGCTGGTTAAAAGAGATTATAGGCCTCAACATTATCAAAAGCACCATCCTGGGACCCTCTGACATCCATATGTATCCGCTGTATTCCATCTGCAGTGACTGCTAAATAAAGCCCCTGTGTTTTATATACCTCTGCCTGAGTATTCAGTCTATTGGGCAGAGGTGTGAAAGAAGTCTGCTTTGGTGGGGACTGTCTCTGGGAAACCTGGAGCCCACTGAAGCTGGAGGCGCTGACACTATGAGCAAAGTCTGAATTCACCAGAAGCATGTCCTGTTTCCCCACACCAGCGCAGACCACTCAGCTCTCCTGGACCCTCACAGGTATACAAGCAGCACAAACACCTGTAGCACAGCAACATCTTCCAGAGAGGGGGGAATATGTGTTACATAAGGATTTACATTTTTTTATAAAATATGTCTTAAATCATTCAATGATCCTTTTTAAAAAAGCTACCAGATCTATGTCAACAGTCAGACTTTTTAGTGTTAGTGCCTGTAGTGTATGAATCCAGAATGTGTCATAGTGACACAACCTGAGAAAATTATTACCTTCTCTAAGCCCTATTTGTACTGCTTCAATGCCCTTTATTGTCAACCCCTTGAGGTTTTCCTCATGTACCTCACTAAAATGCTTCAATAAATCATTCAACTGGTAGCCGTTTTTTATATTTCTTTTATGGTCAAGGAACCTGGTTTTCAATGTGCGTTTGGTCATGCCCACATATTGCATTCCACTGGGGCATTAAATGAGCTGGATAACAAATGGTGTACTACACTTTATATTTTCATTCATTTCCAACTGTTTGCCTGTACTTGTGGCTACAGCATATTTGTTATTCTTATCCAAGAACTTGCAGGTTAAACAATTGTTCTGAGTCCATACTCACACTTGGCCGTGTGAGTCTATTGTTAACCTTACGGGGTTACATTTTAACCCACTTTCGCCCCTTCACCCCTATTGTTTGGTGCGAAGAACCGGTGGGGCACGTGGGAGCCCTGCAGTGAGGTGCCATCAAAGACACCTCCCTGCAGAGATCACTCACGCTTGCCCGTGTGAGTGGATGCAGTATTCCTCTGCTTTTCTGATTTAGATACAGTTGTCTACCCCAGACATATATTTTATATATTCTGTCTTGTCCCTTATTCATTTGTTTTCATTTCATTTAACTCTGAGGACAACATCACAACCCATCCCCGTGGAGAAGACCACAGACGCTTTACTGCACACCAGAGGAGAAGAAAAGCACAAGCAGAAAGAAAACAGAAGTGAAAACACCTAGAGTAAAGATACCTTGATGTGAAAGCATTTACACAAGGCCATGTAAGTGTTTATGTTATTTTACACCTCATTCCAAATCATAGTTTTATACCATTGCAGTATATCACACGTCTGTATAGTCCCTCAACCTGTGCTCCCCCATTTTTTGTCTGTTTAAACAATTGTTTAGGCTACATTTAAAACAACCTTTTGGTTTTGCCTGAAGCAACATACAGGCATACCCAACATTAACGTACGCAATGGTTCCAGAGCATGTATGTAAAGCGAAAATGTACTTAAAGTGAAGCACTACCTTTTTCCCACTTATCGATGCATTTACTGTACTGCAATCATCATATACGTGCATAACTGATGTAAATAACACATTTGTAACAGGCTCTATAGTCTCCCCGCTTGCGCACTGCTTCGGTACAAGTAGGGAGCCGGTATTGCTGTTCCGGACGTGCTGACTGGCACATGCGCGAGCTGCCATTTGCCTATAGGGCGATATGTCCTTACTTGCGAGTTGTAACGGATCAGGGGACACGCGCCTTTCAGCGGGTCCCCGTCACCTCTAGCTCCACGTCAGCCTCCTGCCCTGTTCCCCCGCTCCCTCAACAGCTTACCTCCTCCACGCCAAACCGTTCCTCCGCGGCGCACGCCGCATCTGCATACACGCGATCGGGGCGCGCGCACGGCAGCCTTACAGAAGGCGCGTGCACCCGATCCTCTTACCTGCCCTCCCGTGCTGCTGGCGCCGCCCCTCATCGGCTGCAGGCTATTACCAGGTATCACTCCCCTATTCCCCTTCCTGCTTACCTGGACCTATCACTGCAACCACTCAGCCAAGCCTCCGCTCCACCCCTTGCTACCATTGGTCCTCCTTCCCTTATAGCCCCACTTTGCCCTCTCTGTCGCCGCTCAGCATAGCTTCTCTGTGGCTCCTGTGTGCAGTGACTTTGCCAAGCTCTCTGTTTCAGCTCCTTGTTCCTGTCCCTTCCTCCGTTTGGATTCCCCTGGTTTGATCTTGGCTCGGCTTTACTACGTGTAGCCCCTGTAAGAAATACTGTAGTGGGCTACCAATCCTTCTCCTACTGGAGTAAGCCCTGGTAAGGGCAGGCGCCAGTAGTAATCATGGGTTTTCCCCCCACCAAGCCCTGCCTTGCTTGATAGAGTTAGGCCCCTGACTCTGTGGCAGGCCTGAGACAGAGGGGAGGTCCTGCTGACATCATAAGGGGCAGGGCTGTATCTATTTAGTGGGCTGCTCCTGTGTGTGTCTGGGGTCAGTCTGTTGGAGTGTGCCGTCTGTGACAGTCTGTTGCAGTGGAGAGAAAGGTCGTGAGTCTGATGAGAGAGGAGAATGTGACAGATAGTCCAGTCTGTCCTGGGAGCTGATGAGCGGAGTATGTGAGCTGCACAGTTCAGAGAGAGAGAGCTGAGTGAATTTGGAGGAGACAGGAGAGAAGAACTCAGAGCCCATCTGAGTAGAGCTGACACAGCTGTGGTGGACCAATGCCCCTCACACTGCTGAGGGGGTGAGGGGGGGATCTACCCTCACCCAGAGCGTATATCCTTGAGGTGGGGGCTGGGGTATTGAAGCCCCTAACCAGACCATCCTGCTAGGGTACAGCCTGAGGAAAGGAGTGGAGGAAAGGCCTGTACATATCTGGAGTGCACTGCTGTATATGAACTGCTTGTGCCGCTGTGCATGAAGTGTTGCTGTATCATTGTGCAAGGACAATAAAGAGTGCTACTATTTTATACAAAAGACTGTGTGGAGTTTAAGATCACTCGCCCTGGGACCAGGGCTTCTTCTGGGAGGATCTTAACCTATCCCTATAGGTCTCGCCAGAAGATGGAGGCGCTGCACCACTACTGTTGCTAGAGAAGATGGAGGCATATACCCCAGAAGCCTGGCCCTGTTATCCCCCACACCAACACGGGAGACTCAGGCCCTCCTGTTCCAAGCAGGTATGCACCACCATAGTACACGTAGCCAGCCCTCACTACACCCTAGAGGTCCAATCTGCGACCAGGGGGGATGAGGGAGGAACATGGGTTACATACGTGTACCTCTCTACTCCTGGACTCTGCTTTGGACCTCACTGCGCTGCTTTCTCCTGCCCCTGACCTTTGGCTCTTGGACATTTACCCTCCGACTTCTGGCACCCCGGACTCAGCAAGTATATATCGTTAACCCTTTTCTCACCAGGCCCGGCAACACAATTTACCGCACTCCGGGCACGCCCTCTTTGCTGTGGGAGCGTGTTATACCCTTTCCCAGCCCAGGTCTGCGGGCGTTACACGAGTGTACTTAAAGTGAGTGTCCTTAAACCGGGGTATGCCTGTAATTCTCTCACATGTTTTCTTCTCCGTTCTCAACACAGTTGGGGCTAAAATATTTCTGAGATTCCTACTTCTCCTATAGATTCATTTAGGTTTTTCTGCATCTGTTATAAGGAAAACTACATAACGTACATTTAATATCTATGAATTGCTTGTTGTTTGAACGCGAGACAGGTACAGTATAGTAGGCACACTCTCACAGCAGATGTCCAAAGTACATATCAAGCCATTCGAATCCAGGAAAAATATGAATTAAGCTTCTCCAGTTACAGGCCTATCTCGCTCATAAATGTGGATATCCAAATTCTGGCTAAAATAAGCGCACATAGACTAAACAGAATCTTACCCAACCTGGTTGAAAAGGATCAGATGTGTTTCATACATAAGCGTAAAGCAAAAGATAATATAAGGCGGGTTATAAATATTGTCAATCATGTACAACTTCACAAAATACCTCAGGACTTTCACAGCGTAAGGAACTCTCGTGGATTATGAAAAAAAGCAACCAAAACATACAATAGTGCAGACGTGCTAAAAGCAAAAATTCTAAAGTGTTTAAAACTTCCAAATGCCCACTCACATGGTACAAGTAGATATAATCAGGCGTTTTTCAGATAAATCTGATCAAAGGCTTATGGTGATTAGATATGACTGGACTTTCCAATGATGTAAAAGAGAGGAAAAATATGCATACTGCAGATCACAGTTATAGGTTAAAATAACATGAGCAATGAGCTCCAACAACTCACATGCTCCCAGAGTAAATAAGGCAATTTGACCACTCTGGGTCTTGCAGTGGCGGTGTTCCGATCAGTCCCGCAGTCACTAAGCTGTTAACCGGCTTATTTTCACCCTCTACGGCTCCATCGCGCTTCCTGCTTCCACACTGAAGATGCGTCCGGCAGCAGAGGCACAGGTGAGAAGCCTCTGTGGCTTAATCAGGATGCAGGGAACTGTAGCAGACAGCGATCACCCAACAGCAGGCACAGGTAAGGGACCACCCTACGCGTTTCACTCTGTCCAGGTGTGAGCTTCCTCAGGGGTGTAATGATTTCTGCATGTGCACTGTTCCAATTTAAAGGGTTTAACTAAGTTACCCTTACTCATGAGAATACTAACATTGAAATATTTAACTATTTATTTTGTCACATTGAATGTAGCATTGGATATTTTTGTCTTTTGTTGTATACATTTGTAAATAACAAAATAATTCTGAGTTAGGAATTTGATGTTTCTTCAGAGCTTCGAAGGATTTAATTATATTACCTAACACCATGTTTCTGACATGTTTAAGTTCTTTATTTCCCCATTAGAAATTTTTTTCAGCTAGACCTTGTTTAACTGAAGAGTTATTAACATTTATTTTTCTTTATAAAAGTTGTTTTACCTGGAAGTAATATAATGAGAGTTGCCTCTCGTTTTCAAGTATGTCCTGGGCACGGAGTTATGATGACGAAATAAAAAGTGAAATCATGAGGGAGGAGACTAAAGAAATAGCTTTAGTGCTGAGTATGTCCTAAATGCTCAAAGAGTGTATGACTGTGCAAAGAGTATTCTGGCTGCAATCTATTTTTGGGCACAACAGTAAATAATCTATTTCTATCAGTGCACTACAGGAGTTTTCCAAATCAACCCATCTTATTGTATTTGGTGGTATGTGTCATCTGGTCTTGCTCTCTTACAATCTATTTCAAAATTCTGCTGCTAGAATCGTCTCCTGCCATTCTACATTCATATCTGCTTCGGGCTTCTTGAAATTTTTGATTCCTATTGATCTCTGAAAAAAACTATAAAATGATCTTCCTTTCTTTTAAAGCTCTGCAGTCCTTTGCACCTCAATACATTTCAATTCATATACAGTATATTTCAACTCTGATCTCTCTTTATACCCCTAGTTGCCTCTTTCTCTTGACCAAATGATGTCTCATATTTGCACCTTTACCTCTACAGTCCTCATGTCGTAAACCTTTTATATTCTCATCTGCCTTGCTATAGAACTGTTCCACTCATTCTTTGTTGAGTACCTTCTCTTTCCATTTTTAAAACCCAGCTGAAAATTCACCAACTAAATGAAGCATCTCTCATGTAATTATTTATGCTTACACTACTGACTCCAGATGCACTTGACCTCCCTGTATAAACTTTTACTAAATGCACTTTTACTCCTAATGTGTCTGTAAGTACCTTCTCTTTCCATTTTTAAACCTCAGATACCAAATAAACCACTTGGGTGTAAGCTCCTCAGGGCAGGGTCTCCTTTTGCCTTATTGTCGCATAACTGGGTAGGCCTGGCTGCCTCTCACCCCTATGCGTGACAAGAGAGGTCACTCAACTGCAACCAGAGCCTATCGGATAGGCTCAACCCTTCAATATTTATATATTTGCAAACGTTTATTAGGAAACGTACAGCAACAAGATATCCAACACCCCAGTGCAGATATAACAAACATGGGCAAGTGCTCACTGAAAGAGTTGGCCACTTCCCTCCAGGATACCACAAAAGCGTGGCGATCATGGGCACTTTGGTCCATGTAAAGTGGATCAAGTGAGCCCAAGTCACAGTCCAGAACCACAGGTAGTCCTGCAACCACTTGCCCAGACATCCAGGTGGATTGTGGCTTATAGCCTACTTGCTATTCTGTCATCTGTGGTGGGGACCGCCATCCACCAAAGCTGGGTGCCCCAAACCAAACAGATCCATTCCAGTTAATACTGGGAGGCTGCCAAATCTTGCAACTTTCACATATCCCAATCCTCACTGGTATAATCTATGGGAAGCCTCCTGTACTTGGATCGGCTACAGCTGATTCTCATAGTCAAACCACAGCTTCCACATAACGGACACTCTCCACTTGTTCCCGGTACTTGAATCCAACTTCCGAGCACACAGCTCTGAGGATCAGATAAGACCTGTCCATGTCTCTACCGCATCCCTGACCGAGTTTGTGGAAGTCCTGATCAGATCACCAAGTTATAATACTCTGTCCAAATAAAAAATGCTGGAGAAGCGAAATCGCATTGTGCCTTTAACTCATGGACCAATCAGGGACGAACGGGCGGGCAAAACAGACTAGTGACATGAGGGAGCGTGGTTACGGCAGAAAGCACTGCCTACAGGGAGTGTCCCTGAGAGGAGGGAAATTCAATGCTGGCAATCCCATGTGCGCCAACAATGGTCTTGTTCAGCTGCATATAGTCAGTGTTTTTATTGAAGTAAAACTCTTTTTATTTAAAGTTTAATTTAAATTAAACAGTAGTGTATTGTTTCAATGTCTCCATTTTATAGGTATAAAAGTATAATAATGTATTGTTTTAAGTTTCAGGTGCAGAGAAAAAGTATCGAAGACTGATGGGTTGTGAACATTGTGATCATATTGGACCGTTGGTTAACAAAAGGCTGGTTGATTGGTGAAATAATAATGCTGGCTTTTAACAATATATGCAATCATTGAGGCATTAGTGTTGAGTAGAAATCCTGTTGCCTATGTCATACCCAGCTTTGCCCTAAGCCCAGACATTCATGGGGAGCAGCATATGAATTATTCATGTATAATGTGAGGTATTAGGCAATTATTTTAATAATGTGTACATTTAGGGAGGCATTAGTGTAGTGCAAAAGTAGAAAATATTATACAAGAAAGAGCCCATTACAGTTACAATGTTTTCCAGTTAAAAAGATTTTTTTACTTGAAACTCCCACAGTATATAAGTATAATAATGACGGTGTGTCTCTATTGGCCAACTCCAATTAATATAGTGAAAAAGCAGAAAATATTACAAGTCACTTTGCCTATACTTGAATAATTAAAGGTTTAAAATACACTGTGTTCGCTCCTGTCTATGCACATGCGTAACTATGGAACGCATGTGCGTGTCTGAATTTAAGAAGAGGGCGAGGGGATTGTCTTCACATGAACGAAAGGCTGAAAAAACAGTTGGGACCTTAGCCGCTGAAATTTCGCCGTGGGTATTTTTGTTTGCTTATCGCGCCTGGATCTTAGAAGCAGGAAGTGGGGATGAAGGGTATTGTGTGCAAGCTTTGTCTATGTACTGTAGTAGATACTGTAGGCAAGTTTTGTCAGTATTGTGGCCAAAATTCCACATCACTAATGTCAGCACTCAATACATGTAAATATTACACGAGACACAGCCCATTGCAGTTATAATGTTTTGTAGTTACAACGTTTTTATTTAAGTGAAACTCCCGTAATATAAAAGTATAATAATGTATGTGCCTAGACCAATTAATATAGTAAAAAAGTAGAACATACTGAAAACATTGAAAATGTTATTAGTGTATATTAGAACTTGGAGATAAAAAACAATAACAAAGGCTTCAATAGACTTCTTCATCTTCTTTTCGCTGTCTCTTGTACAGTTTCATTCTGTAAAATAATTTTGAGACTGTTACTTATTGATAAACAAGAAGAAAAAAATGCTGAAAGTACACTATTTATGCACATGCATCTTTAAACGTAGGTGCATGCGTGTTCTATGAAACGCATATGGGTCATTTAAGGAATGAGAATCCTATGTAAAATTACATTTACCTTGATTATCCATGGCCAGAGGCTGCAAATTGAGTGTCAGCCACCCATTGTAGAAAATGTATAAGTTGATGAAAGTGTGTGCAGCCTACAGTTGTTCGACTCGATCAAGTAGTTGGGATGTACGTTCATCATGTTTTTGGAGTTGGTTGATCCGTACTGGTAATCGTATTGGGGCAGGTACTCGGGTGGGAGCAGATCAAAGTGATCTGCTCGGAAAGTTCTATTCAATCTCTTTCTACTTCAAAAGTTGCCATAATCAAACATCCCATCCATTTCATGTGTAGTGCCCAGTACCCACCCCTCATGCCAGGGTGCGCTATTCTAATAAAGCAATCATTAATGCTTAAGTTATGTCTAATAGAATTCTTCCAGCATTTTTGTTTTTGGTCGCAGAATGGGTACTTCGTAACGATATACTGATAGATCACAGATAGAGTTAACCTGTTATAGGTACTGTCTTGAATGGCAGAATAAATCAAATAAACATAACTGCAGGCAGTTCTTGTCTCACATTTAGTATGTGCCATGTACAAAGGACTGAGACAAATTTGCTTAATGCATAGTGTTTTAAGTAATGTGTGATACTGCAGTAGTACAGTACTACTGATGAAAAGTACATGGTCATTAAACAACACCATCCTAAAAGCATCAGGTTTACATACAGATGTAGCCAAACTTACTGTTCTCTGTGTCGCAAAACACCAAGTGTAAAGCCCTGGCATTTATTTGCAATTGGAGGCTTCCTTCCAGCACCCTCACTGCTCCCTTACAACTACTGAGTATCATAGGTGAAAATATTCAGTGCACCACCTGTCGTACACATGTACTGAACTGCACTAACATAAATAACCGCACAAATAATTATGCTGGCTGACCATAGTCAATCGCGAACAAGCCGCCGACAACAAAGTGTTCACACACCTGTATATGATATTTTTTTGGGAGTGCCACAGATCCCTGGTTTTAATCAACCGGTTCAGAACACTTCCAGAGTTAGTAACTTTATTGTGCACTAGTACTGTATACTAATAACTGTATAACATACTGTAGTAATGTCAAGGAAAAAAGCAAAAAGAGCGCCCAGAATCCAATATTCAAAATATAAACATTTTTGTGGTAACAGATATACTGTATTGAAACAAGTAAAAAAAACACAATAAAAAATACACAGAACAATGTATCTGCTTACTGCCACAAACCTCACAATTTGTGTCAAATGAGATTCAGAAAATGTACAAGAGGAATCAAAGATGGATCAAAAGATACTGTACAAACACTGAGTCTCTGAAAATTCCACTGATGGTAATGAAATCTGAATGTTATTGAAGGTCATGCATGCCTGTTAAGTTCAGGATCGATCGGATATGAATAATGTGGGTAATCAAATCACATAGCCTGAGCAGAGATTAGCTGTTCTTATATGTATTATTGGCAAGTAAAATTACTCCATCTCCTTGGTGATCCTATAGACGAAGTACTAAAATAAAGTACCTGTAAGATCCCTTGTCTGGAGCCAATAGCTGCATATTTTTGGTGCCAAATTCAAAGTAGATACATTTAGTCAGAATTCCTTGCAGCAAGTGCCGGTATAGCCTCTTTAAACAACTGCAGTCATCTCGATCTCCAGATAGAAAATATGTGAACCGCATCTTTCACCAGCCAGGTTCTCCTCCACAAGTTACCAAACGAAATCAGCTAGGGGTACAGTATTTGATGGAGCACAGCTCCCGCGCCTCCAAAGAGGACAATCAGCTCCATTCCTATGTTTGTTGTAGAACCAGAGCTGGTCGTGTATAGAAACCAGAGCAAGGGCACTAGTGGTGTAAAGTATCACAGGTTAACACGATCTCCCTTGTCAGAGTATCAAGTGTAGCTCCTTATTCTCAGCAAATCTGTTACAGCTGAGTGCAAGCCACCCGACGCATTTCGTAGCTCTCGCCACTTCATCAGGGGTTGGCTTGGACTGAGACAATCCAGCAGTATTTTTAGGGTCCCTCTAAATGGGGCAATTGTTCTAATTTGCACAAAACCACAATCAGTTGCGTCAAACAAATGGAAAATTGTGAACATAAACTGAACAAATTACAATGAGTGATATAGTTAATTAATTAAAAACTGGAAAAAGCCAGAAACAAGGTTCCCTTAGCATTATGAAGGAAAATTGTGTATACAAGTTCTTAGTGAAAAGTAATAATATAGTCACACATGCACACACACACACACACACACATTTCTCTTATTTATGTCAGATGGTGGAGAGGAGCGCACGATCCGACGGGAGCAAGGAGAGGACCCAGAATCCCAAAAATATAAACTTTATTGTGTCATAAGACCTAAAATCCAACGCGTTTCGAACGCTTGTGCGTTCTTTATCACACATAGGAATGGAGCTGATTGTCCTCTTTGGAGGCGCGGGAGCTGTGCTCCATCAAATACTGTACCCCTAGCTGATTTCGTTTGGTAACTTGTGGAGGAGAACCTGGCTGGTGAAAGACAAAGAGTTCATTAGTTCAGGCATGTTAACCCTGTAACACGCTAATATGCCAAGAATCAATACATGTCCATGAGTTATGTACTCTATGTGTTAAGTCACCGTTTCCTACAATGACTTTATATTATAGTATCAAAGATAAAGAACGCACAAGTGTTCGAAACTTGTTGGATTTTAGGTCTTATGACACAATAAAGTTTAAATTATTTTGATTCTGGGTCCTCTCCTTGCTCCCGTCGGATTGTGCGCTCCTCTCCACCATCTGCATCCTATACCACTGGAAACTGCACATCCTGCCAGCCACACCAAGGATTTGTGAGTACCTATTTGCTACAGGGGAACTTCCAATGAGATCGATCGTGGGGGGGGTCATCCCTACCCATTACCTGTCTTCAGGAGGTTCGTTAACCCATTATTGTTAGCTGTATTACTACAACTCATCATTATTGTCTTTGGATTTTCCTCTGATGTTGGCATTAGCTATTATTGGTTATTATACCTAGCATTTGAGCGCTTCTTCTCCTCTACCTATCTTATTTATGTCAGTCAGATATGTATTTATACCTACAGTATTTGCAAATTGGCAAAGAGCTCAGATCCTGAAAGGAAGGGCCAGACACCTCCAAAAAAACAGAAGTAACACTGAAGTGCCCAAATGCTAAAGGATCAACATGGCAGCAGATTCCGAGGGCAGGTGCTGGAGGATCATCCTGTCACTTGACAAAGAGTCATGATGTCACTGAGGAATCCACAGGGAGGACGACCACGTGAACACTTCTGACAAATGTGCTGTTCACTTCAGAGGACACCACAGGGTGGAGCACGGAAGTGGGCAGAATGTTTAAATAATATTAGCACTTATGTGTCTATTAGGCCACTTCCCTTGACAAAGGCTGCTTGCCTAAAGCTGAACCGTTTAACCACATTGAAGGCTAAAATAAAAATGTAGACGATTGTAGTGCCCATCATTTTCTTCATTCATGCTTGATATTCCATAGGACTTGAGTAGGGGCCAGAGAAGTAGATACTGCATAAGATTTAATGGAGAGCTCAGATTTTTGTAATTTTGCTACCAATAATTATTCTGCGTGGATCTGCAGCACCCAGAACCTCAGAACCACCTTTTAGTCGCCAGTAAAACGTTTTAGGTTACATACATTTTTCCTTGCTCTTAATCCTTTTTTGTTAGCTCATGGAGATTTTTAGTAACTTCTCATTAGGCGTTAATAATAGAGCAGAGACATTACAATTTACAGACCGGGACATTACTTGCATACTTTTTAAATCAATTCCAGAGGAGGTATTTGGTACACATAGACCTCAGGATCACTTCAAAGAATTAGGAAGATGGAAAAAGAAAGAAAGAGAACACTCACATGGGAACACTTTGAAAGAGTATTATAAACAGAAATTAATACCCGGAGGCTTCCGCATTCAAAACTATCCAACGATGGGTATAAACAATTCAGAATTCAATGAACAGTAATGTTAGATATTAAACAGAGCTGCAATAAACCTTATTCTATTAGTCATAGAGGGAAGTAGGGATTCAATTGTCCAATAAACATAAAGGTATTAAGACAGAGATTCAAATAGAATAGACACAAGTTGAGGATAACATGGCCAAACATCCAGGTGGTTTAAAAAAAAAAAAGTTGGGAAAATTTAGAGAGGTTCTTTTCCACTTTAAAAAAAATCTCAATTCAAAAAGTTGCGGGAGTTTATAAGGATAATACGGGTATATTCTCATAGCTGCCAGTTTGTCTTCGTTAATCCGTGCATTTTGACATAGTTATGAAATTTGACAACTAGCCGTATTCTGTAACCGAACTCGCACCTATTACATTGCGTCTATTAAAATGAAAATTCTGCGCAGTTCAACAACTCAATCTGCGTGCTTGTACGGTTTTGAAGCGAAATTAACTTAACGCCACCAACATCACCCAAAAGGAGTTTTAAAAATATGTCAAACTGTAATTAACATGTATAAAATAAATATTTCAAAAAATAAAATGAGTTTGTATTATAGGTAAAGGTGTTTTAAAAAATATATAAATGTTCAACAAAATTAAATGGTACATAGTTAAATAATATATATATACTGTAGGCACATAAAATGGAGGTTTAAATAAGCAGTTAATTTGACATTGTGCCTTTTAATCAGGCTACTTGCCATTTATTGAGACAATCAGGCATTTAATGTATTTGTGTGCAATTATATATTTTAAATATCATTTTTTTTTTAAATGTTCATCTAAATATGTTGTATTATGCCCATATGTAAATGTAGCATGAGGAATATAGGAAGGACAAAACGCATGTTTAAACATCAGATTTAGAAACATGTCCATGCAATAAATGAAATACATTTGGCTTATGCTACAGCAGCACATACATGGGATAAACAATTAACCCCGCTTCTAAAGAGTTACTGGCATGGTTAGCATGTACCGGGCCACACTCTGTTTTGCCATGGGATCATGACATCACAGAGAGTACATAATGGGAGGGGAAAGTTTGAGAAGCTCACCCCTCCACCTGCAGAATACCTGCATGCCCTTCTGGTGGAGGAGATGACAACCCCGGTAAGGCCACAACAAGAGATAACAACACCGATAAGGCCACGACAGGAGATGACAACCCCGATAAGGACACGACAGGAGGAAAGCATCCTCCCAGACCACCTACCCTCGCCCGCTGCCAGAGCCACACCTGCTCCAGCACCCAGGATTGTAACGCTCCCAGACATCATCTTGAGAGAACTGCCCTAGCGTGTCAGGGAGAAATACAAGATCGGAAGTGCTGGTCTCGCCCATAAATATGCCCTGTTCATCTTTAAACACCATGTCAGTTTTGAGATGTACAGCGAGTGGACCCACAATGTAAATTATGAAGGAAATAAAGTCAAGAAGGGTCTGCCGGCAAATTTAAGGAACTCAATTTTGGAAGAAGTGCAGCATTATTTTAATATTAACACTCATGTTTTGAGAACCGTGAGAGACACCATCAATGGCCTTTTGAGGCATACAAAGGCTCTTCCCTGGAAGGACCGCCAATTTTTGGACGACTTTTCTCTTTGATTGTACTGTACTGTAGTTCAAAATTTATAGAAAACATTTTTTAATCTTAAAAAAAAAAAAACCTGTTGATTGTTTTAAATTGTTTAATGCTTTTAATGTTTGGTATAATAATTTATTTCTATTTCTGTTTTGCATGTGCATGTCTGGAGCTGGGCGAAGATAAAGTGCAGGAAATCCCCTCCCCCACCAATACTGGCAGGTAAGACACAGTGCTCCAATCTATAACTTATTATAGTTCTAGTTATACTGTATACAGTATAGAGTTACAGTATGTACTTTACAGTATACAGTATACAGTATACTGTAGTTATACATTTATACTGTATATAGTTACACAGTAGTTATAGTCCAATATTGTGAAAAACTCACTGTATTTAATACACTAATCCTGGTGAAATTTGTCTTTCTTTTTAGAGCTGCAGTACTACAGGAAGGAGGGGGGGGGAATGTGCAAGCGTATTGTACTGTGTGAATACTGGAGTAACAGTCAGTAATTTGCCCAAATCCCCCCTCTCTCAATGACAAAAGAACTACAGAACGCAATGCAGTCATTACGAAGAAGATAAAGACAAGATTATACATTTTGAAGAAGAGACGACCTACTGTATTTTTGTATTATTCATTTTCCTTAATTATCCTGTACAAATAAAAATGTTCATTCTTTAAATTCATGAGAATCATCTAAACACCGCCACCCCAAAATAAAAATTGCAGTATGCCACCCACCTCATAAAGTAAAGTATACATGACTGTATAGAATTAAAAAGCTAGTGATTGATTGTAAGAATAGCAAAAATTGTTACGCAAGCCCATTAAAAAAAAAAAAGATCTCTTTTTTTTTCTCCATACTTGAAATTCACATTGAATGAAAAGTCATTCTTGCCGAATCCCCCAGAAAGTGGAGTCCATATCACACTCATCTGGGTGTGCAGGATTATACCTGTACCTGTAGTTCAAAGACATACACGAATGCGCCAAATGTGATGGCACGCATATGCATTTCAACAAGGTTCCAATGAGACATACACACATGCGCCTAAATGTAATGACACGCATATGCGTTTCAACAAGGTTCCAATGAGACATACACGCATGCGCATAAAATAAAAACAGTATGAAAAGAAGAGCAAGCCTAGCAAAAGTTAAAAGTATTGAATAATACATATAGAATAAAAGAAATAATTTTTTTTGGGGGGAGGGTTCTTAGCAGAGTTAATTATACATGCAAGTCTACTGTAATTATACTGCAAAATGCAAACAAATGCAACGTCAATAAAAAAGTATTTAATATGAGTCAATAAAAATTCACAATGCGCAAGCAATGTTTTAAAAAAGCAATATTAGAGGTCCATCAAAATTCCTCCTTTTGCCACTTGATGTCAACGTTTCTTTTCTGGGGGGGAAAAATTATGCTTTGATTTCCGGTATTGCGCATGCGTCAAGTCGCGTCTTTGGGAATTAAAGCAGCAGTTCAAGCAATATCCTATATGTGTGTCTGTACAATGAGAACAAACTTCTGATAGGCTCTGGCTCTTGAGCCCTGCCCTCTCCCTAGCTGTCCACCAATTGTACTGAATCTACTGTAGTACTGTAACTGCTCAGTCAATCATATTGCAGGACTACATTTTCAATAATTTTGCAAGAATTTAATTAAATTAAATAACCGTGAGCAAAGCGATTGATTACAGGAGAATGGACCGATCTGCAGCTTACTGTAACTAATCACTTGTCTGTGTGCATATTGTATTGATGCACATATTGTTTTTTAATACTTTTTTTTAACATTGCAGCTAGAACTGCAGCTTTAAACTTAATACTGTACTGTATAGTGTATAGTATATCCCATAGAAGGAAATCTCTGAAAGAAATTGATGAGGAGTTTTAGATCATTAAAGGGAAATTAGAGTGTCTTGATGATAATCAAGAGAGGTCTAGTTTAGAACAGAACCTATTACAAAAAATGGATCAACTTAATAAAGAAACTATTTGGAACAAGCAGAAAAAATTCAAACGTGATAAGGATGATTACAATACAGATAACTATAGAAATTGGAATAATTGAGTAGGGACAAATCAACACATAAGAAATATAACAAACATTATCCTAAGCGTTATGATAGTAAAAACAAAGCACCATCACAAGGTGAGAATAATTCTGCACAGAACCATGTGGAGATACCAAAAACTATTGATCCCGTGGTGCATCAAGTGTTCAGTTCCCAACATTCTAGATCACCTGGTAAAAATAAAATATCAGGCATGGTAAATCATACGTCTAGTAATCATCATCAAAGATCGTTAATATCTAGGAGTAGACTTAGATCACTCTCCCGAGGCGATAGGAGAAGTAGGCATAGGTCTCCCCCTAGGCACAGGTCTCTCTCTAGGGATGACAGAAAAGATGTGTTAAATACTACACATTCTAAAAGAAATACAAGATCTAGGAGCAAACAAAGATCACCCTCTAGGGATGATAGGTGGGTGTCATCCAAATCTTCTTCAAAACGAGAGGTTGGACAAGCGAGATCTAGAAGCAGAGATAGAATGCATGACCATATGCACACTAATAGATATCAAGCTTTAATACATGCCCCAGAGGAGCCATCACCACACCCATCCAGAGAAGCTAAACCTACTTTTTCTTTTTTAGACTGGAGACAGGGAAGGAACAGATCACCGTCCAAAAATCTAAAAGAAGGATCATCAAGGACAGATTTGAGCGCAAGTTCAAGGAAGCGAAAAGGCGGAGTAGAGGAATAAGGGGCGGCAAAGCACAAAAAGGAAAAACATTACAGGCACGTAAGCCATTAATAACTAACATATTTAACATCAGCCAACATGTTCTGACTGAACATGAAACAAAGGTTCTTAGTAAAGGACTTTCCTTCGCACCTGTGTGTGGGCCGAACAGTTTCCAATTATACATAGATGTTAATAAACACATCAGAAAGCTAGCTTTAAAAAAATATTTTATAAAGGATGGTATTACAAGCCAACTGAACATCAATTCTAGTTCAGCTAGTAATGAAATAGCCCCAGAATCAATGATTGGTACTACCCCCTTTAGAAAGAAATCTACTTTCTTTCCAAAAAACCACTGTGAACCAATTGTAGATATTTTTGCACATTTAGTAATAGAGGATTTGGAAACAAAAAGTCATTCATTTAAGATTAATAAACATAATCTCACCTTAAAAGAGAAAATAGCATTAGATTAGCTACAACAGGACGAGTCAATCGTTATAAAACCGGCTGACAAGAGGGGGGGGGTGGTGGTAATTTTGGATAAAAATTACTATATTAAGGAATCTAATAGGATTTTGCAGGATACTGCAACTTACCAAACCCTCCCCTCAAACCCCATGACGGAGTATAATAAACAATTGGTTGAACTGTGCAAGCAAACAATTACATGCTGGGTACAAGCCATCACAATCCATCTTGGATAAGGAACATCCCCAAAGGCCAGCTTGTAAGACTAAGGAGAAATAACAGTAAAAAAGAAAAAAATTTGCAACAGGTATCTGATCTCAAATCCAAATTTCTGGATAGAGGGTATTCAAGAGATTTGTTAGATAAGAACATTAAAGAAATACAGCAGTTGGATAGAAAAGATCTTTTGAAATATAAGAACAAAGTAGTTGGTACAGAACAACAATTATCATTTATCACTAAATATAATCAAATGGCACCGACTATCAGAAAGGTTTTTGAAAAGCATTGGCCACTGTTACGCAGAGACAAAGATCTGGTCACCATCTTGCCAGAAAAGCCTAAAATTATTTTCACAAAAGCCAATAATTTTAAATAAAAATTATCTCCAAGTTGTCCTGTTAATATCAACAGACATCCACCTTCAAGTCATAAGGGGTATGTCTGTTGTGACAAGTGTACAGCTTGAAAGTTTAGCCATAATGCTAAGGAATTCTGTTCAAACGTCACGTCTTGCAAATATAACATCAAAACCCAGATAAGGTGTAATTGTGCATATGTTATATATCTGCTTGAATGTCCCTGTGGCCTGCAGTACGTGGGTATGACCACACGACCCATCAAAAGAAGGCTCTATGAGCATATCTATAACATTAGAAAAGGTTTAATCATCCATTATGTTTCTTTACCTTTCAAAAATTACCATAACCAGAATCCGAAAGGATTAAAATGTGTAGCTATAGAGGCGCCCTTTTACAATTGGAGAGGTGGGGACAGGATAAGACAGTTGGCGAGAAGGGAGCTATACTGGATCTACGAGCTTAAGACACTAGCACCTCAGAGGTTGAACGTAGAATTCAGTATAGCCCCTTTCTTGCGGATTAACCTTAAAATGCCTGTCAGTTACTAATAAGTGCCAGAGCTATCCCTTGGACCTTTTTCGCTTCCTTGTTCTGCGTTCAATTGTATATACGCAATATACATATTATTTTTATGATGATATGGTTCTAGGATATATTATCTTCTTCGCTTCATGCTATAATACATCCCAGATTGCTAAATCTATCCATGTTTCTTTTCGCTTTTGAAACAGGATAGGGTTATATGTATAATATGTTGTAATATATCTAAATGTGAATAACTATATATTATGCTACTCCATCTCAATGGTATAGGTGGTAGAATGATCTCTATTCTTACATCATTGATTATTGAGATCAATGAGTATCATTTATGCGATTGATGTTGTTTACCATGATTTATTATATATCATGTTTTTAATTTTCATTTATTTTTTGTTTTTCAGTTTTTATCTTTTATTTTTATTATTTTTTCATTTTTTATATATATATATTTTTTTATATGTGATTAAGTAATTCAATACGGTGTGGGGAATGATCTCTCTTTTTTAATATCATCAACCACATAATTGAGATCAATTAGTACCATCACTACCATTGATATTGTTTATTATGATTTTTTATCTGAAAGTATTTATTATTTAGTCAAATTTGAATGAGATTATGATCAGTTTGTTGTTTTTATATAATATGTTTTTGTTTAAAGTGTTGAGCAGGTCTATTGTAAATCTAATGAAGAGTTTCACATGTTTTCTATTAATGTGGATATTTCCGGGACTATTTAATCTAAGGCGGAGGGACTATATCCGCATATCTTACCCCTGAAGAAGCGGATCAATCCACGAAACGCGTAGGGTGACGTCACACACCCTGCGTCTCGGCATTCTGCGCGCTTATCCCTATACCCTCTACAATCTAGAGGCTTTGGAGCCACGCCTGCATCAGCCCCCTCCAATGGCGGATTCTCGCGAGATAGGGAGAGGCAGAGCAGTGTGCTGGCAGGGAGCTGAGGTCGCGAGCAGGGGAGGTCTGGAGGCTTTCTTAACAACTCCCCAGCAGAAGGAGATCAATTTTGACCACCCAGCAGGTCTGGGTAGGAAAAGGAGAGGACATTCCAGCGGTACATCCGAAGCGGAGGAGCAGCCATCCAGTAATCATTCCAATGAGCTTGACCTACTTGCAGCTTGTAAGTAGGATTCTTATAGTTGCCGGACGCAGGACAAGTGGATGTCTAGTTTTTAATGTATTTTGTTCTTAGATTTTTGTCTTTTTAATAAATAGGTTTTTTTTTGTCCATTTTTAGTGCTTGCTCAATCACCTTATTTTTTTCATTTTTTTTCATTTTTTTCTGTTTTGTTTTTCATGTTGTCGTTATTTCCACATCAATATTTTTTAGGTGCATTTTCCCCTAATAATATCACACTATGTTTTTTTATTTATCTCTTTCCATGTGCTGAGCAACGGCTGGTTCCAGTTTTCTACATCCTTGGAACTTTTTGGGACTATTTCAGCATCCTGTCACTTTCACACGGTTGTATTTGTGCACATTCACTTTTGGATTAATTTATATGTTAATCGTCATATATATTATAATTATTTTATATAGTTGTAAGGGCGCCCCTATCATCTGTTTTTTTCTGTACATTATACTTACCTTCATTATAAACTTTGCCAAACGGGTGGAGATGAGCCACTGTCACTCCCGTAGTCTGCATTATAGTTGACAGGTGACAGCTGGTCTGCTACACCTGTAGTTGTCAGCTGATGAAGCTGGAAATCTTTTTGGTACACGCAAGCTTGCTGGTATCTGTATGTGAAATCAGGCTCAGGCTGGAAATTTTGCAGGTATTCCGGCGGGAACAGGTAGCAAAGTTTGCCGTTCACCAGGTTTTCACTGACGGTCGGACCGTTATTGTAAGGCGGTGGTGGTGCTGTTGCCGGCCCTGTTGCTGGCGCTGGCCCATTGCTAGATTGGGATTGACTAATGTTATATGGATTAAACCCGACCTTTCTTCTTTCTGGGACCACACCCCAATACTCTCTTCTATCTCCGGGTGCAGGGTAGAAAAAAACACTGATTGTTACTTAAGGTTTGTCTTATCAAATGCTTTCACCCACGAGCGTCAGGTGAAAATTTGTAAAAATCATAGTTCGGAAGGAAATATTCATATATTTCTGCTACTCAGCAATAATTGCAGAACATATTAAAAATGCATAACTACAGTCAGGTTTTTTTATACGTGTACGGTGTACACATGGTGTCCAGTCAGCAATTGTGCAAGGATACTGTAGCAATGTAGAAAAAAGCACAGAGCATTGAGTTTTATAAGTTTTTATTATCCAACGCCTAAATTTGATAACGTCTTCAAGGACCAAGGTCGATTCACAATGGACCACTGTGGTAGACTTGGTTTTTATCTGGATTTAAACACCTACAAATTGACAGAGTAGCACAGTACTGTACACATTACAATTCATTAATTTCTGCCACTTGGCGGATATGAGAAGAATTGCACCCAAAGAAATCCGAAACCATCCGAAACCATTAAATTAAAACAGATCAACCGTGGTAAACACAGGGATCACTGGCGTGCCTGGCGGCGTGAATGCGGCGTGAATACCGCGTGGAGTACAGCAGCGCATACGAAAACGGCTCCGTGATTTGTTCGAATAACGGCCGCTGCATCTGTATGTATGTATTATTTGCATATTGTTTTTATTCTGAGAAGGCAATTGTTGCCTTATTTTTTCATACATTTAATATTTTTTTTTAGCATATATTCACCTTGAGGGGTTTAATTCCGCCTACTGTTCCTGCCCCAACATAGCCCCATATAATAATAATAAAGAAATAACATATAATAAATGCATCACAAGTCCAACCTAGCTAGTGTAGCTGTAACATCATTCTCTGCATTAATTTGATGTAATAGGATGGATAGAATATACACAGTAACCTATACATGTATCCTAAACGTATACATGCTTCCATATAATCTTGAGCAGTGCCACAGCCCTATTTATTTTCCTGCCCCCTTCCCAAAATAAAAATACACATAGTGTTTGGATAAATTATGCCACATACACACAGACACACACACACACACACACACACTTTTTTCCTCCTGTTCTTCTCCATTTCCAAAATGGGCTGCAGGCAGCAGTAATGCATAGGAGAGAGGATTGGGGAAGAAGGGGATGCAACCCTTGAACCACCCAGGGCATGGGGTATTTCATGAAGATGAGCTGTGGGGTAAATACCAGTGATCAGCATCATACTGCTCCCCAGAATCTACTACTCTCCCAGAATCTCACTGTCTCTTCAAGCCTCTCTCTGCTCTCACTGCCTCTCACTGCTCTCCCAGCATCTCACTGCTCTTCCTGCATCTCACTGCTCTCCCAGCCTCCCACTGCTCTCCCAGCCTCTCACTGCTCTCCCAACCTCTCACTGCTCTGTCTTCCAGGTGGGGGGAGCGCTCAGATCTCGAGATAATATGCAGGGAAAAGAAGTGGAAGAAATAATAGTGAGCAACTGTACATAGTACCGCGCTCCTCCCTATAGAAGTTTGCTGCAGATAAAAAGATAGGCCTTACATATAGAAAAACAAAAAGAACGATTCCTGTGCTCCTACCAATTAGGCTAAGATAAAATAATATTCTCATGAAAAAGGGTATTTGGTTAAACCCTTTGGCCAAAGCATTTGTAAGCCTGCATGCCACGTCAAGGAAACCTATTTAAACCCCTTCAGGGCTTTAACACTTTTTTCACTAGTCCATGGGACAATTATTATATATATATACAGTATAGTGTAGGTACCTGCATTAAATGGGTTTCCTTGACGTGGCATGCAGGCTTACAAATGCTTTGGCCAAAGGGTTTAACCAAATACCCTTTTTCATGAGAATATTATTTTATCTTAGCCTAATTGGTAGGAGCGCAGGAATCGTTCTTTTTAAAGAAATAATAGTGCAGACCATATAAATAATATATGTGCAAACAATAGTCTCTAAATAGGTCTCACTCAAAATAAATGGAATAGTAACAGACGTGTCAGAGATCCATCTCTCTCTGACAGGAGCCCTTTGATAATGGAAGCCCTCTGATACTGGTAATGCTAGAGCTGTATGTCAGGTGGGCAAGATGTGTCCATACATGCTGAGTGTACCTCCCGAGGATGTAGTAAAAGAAAGAGAGCACACAATGGTATAGTACATAGGGGTATAATGTGGCACAAAAAACACTGCTCTCCCTGCATCTCCAAGCCTCTCACTGCATCTCCCAGTCTCTCCCAGCCTCACTGCTCTCCCAACATCTCCCTGCTCTCCCTGCATCTCACTACTCTTCCAACCTTTTACTGCCTCTCACTGCTCACCCAGCCTCTCACTGCTCCCACAGCCTCTCACTGCTCCCCCAGCCTCTCACTGCTCTCCCAGACTCTCCCAGCTTCTCACTGCTCTCCCAGCTTCTCACTGCTCTCCCTGCATCTCCCAGCCTCTCCCTGCATCTTACTGCCTCTCCCTGCTCTCCCAGCCTCCCACTGCTCTCCCTGCCTCTCAGTTCTTAATTGGAATTTATTCCATTAAAAAAAATGGGGGCGTTGCTGGGGGCGGGGCCAGGGGCGAGTAGCTTTTTTGTTCTGGCGAGTAGCATTTTTTTGCAATTTGCCGAGCCCCGGGTATAAGGATACCTGATATAATGGCGCCCTCGTTGGGGCTGGTAGGATTAATTCTGCTATGCTTGGTATGGGTAGCCGCTGGAGTCACGAGCCATGGCGAAGTCGTTGGCGCCTCTGTACCACAGTCAGGCTACCTGGCAGGTGGTAGGAAAGAGTTGGTAAAACTCAGGCTAAAAATTATAAATAAAGCTGTGGCCTTGTTTTTCTCCCATGCAATGTGCCTGTCATTATTTGATGGTCTTTCCACACATGTCTCTTTTTAATGTCATTCATAGTCACTGACCACCTCTTCCGTAGAGGGTGATCTTCAGATTGCATCAGAAATTTATTTATACCTATTTGCTAATTGGAGTGTTGGCAAGGAACTAAGAACCTGAAAGGCGTTGCCAGACACCTCCAAAAAGCTATTTAACAAAAACAGAATTAGGTGAGCTGTGACCTACCCCGATATCGGAATGTACAGTATCAGTATTACTGCAGTATATAATTAAATACCGCTAGGAATATAATTGGCCTAACATTTATAGAAAACAAAAACACAAATCCTGCACTCCTCCAAATTGGCTGACTGTCTATTATTTACATAAATAAGAGAAATGTATGTTTATATATTATTAATTTTCACTAAAGAACTTGTGCGCCCACAATTTTTCTTCATAATGCTAAGGGACCTCGTTGCTGGCTTTTGTCAGTCTTTAATTGCACTAAATCCCAGATAGCATTATGCTTCATTCGTTTAACCTGTAGGCACTTTCATATAATTCACTAAGTTTAGTATACAGGACAATAAAAAAATAAAAAAAAGCTGTGTGTGCTGTGCACGCGCATAGTAAGTGAAACTTCTATGACTTTTGTCACAGAAATTGTATTTGTGTTGGTGATGTTTAATTAAAAATTAAAATACAATTTCATTGACAAAACGCAAATAAATTTGACTTAGAACGTGCGTACACATCCCTTGTATTTGCACTAAGCGTGAATTCCTCGTGTGTGCGTGTGACTGTGCGTGTAACTGTGCATGCGACTGTGCGTGTAACTGTACGTGTGCGCGTGACTGTGTGCATGTGCGACTGTGTGTGTGCGTGTGACTGTGCGTGAGCGTGTGCGTGCGTTTGACCGTGTGCGTGCGTGTGTGTGACCGTGTGGGTGCGTGTGACCGTGTGCGTGTGTGCATGCGAGCGCGTGTGACCGTGTGCCTGCGTGTGACCGTGTGCGTGTGTGCATGTGAGCGCGTGTGACCGTGTGCTTGCGTGTGACCGTGTGCGTGTGTGCGTGCGAGCGCGTGTGACCGTGCGCCTGCGTGACGTATGCGCAGCCCCCCTGCACCTCACATATCCCCCTAACCTATTCACCCCCAATACAGCTCCATGAATCCCACCCCAATACCTCCTGCCCTCCCCCTAATGATACACCCGAATAACCCCTGTCCCCCACCCCAAATGATATAGCCACACCAATACCCCCTGCCCTCCCCCTAATGATAGACCCCATTACCCCAGTCCAGGCACGCACTCACCGGGCAGCAGGAAGAGGCTGCCCCGGACCCTTCCCTCCCGCACCGGGCTCCGTGTCAACTCCTCCCGCATGAAGCTCCTCTCCTGGGCGGCCATGGCCAGCAGGCGGCCGGACAGCTCGTCTGCACATCCCTCCGGAGCAACATCCTGAAGGGAGTCCACGGCTGCAGGGACCACAGGAGCCCCTCGGGCTCTACCCCACAGAAGCTGCCGCCCTGCAGGGCCGGGGAGCATCTCAGCTCCAGCTCCCCGCCCGGTACCGGCCCAGGGAGGTGAAGGTCTCCCCGCCCTCACCAGTCACAGTCACCTCCTGCCCGGAGCTCAGGCCTGAGGCTGACCCGCAGCGGCTCATCCCACAGGCAGCGGCCGGGGGAGGCCTGCAGGGACACGGGCATGCACCGGGAGTAGAGGCCGCGGGAGATCAGGGCCTGCATAGGGCCCCGGGGAGCAGTGTGGGCTGCAGTGTCCCTGTGAGGAGAGCTGTGGCGTATTGAGCGTCGCCATGACTACCGTGCTGGGGCGTGTGGGGGGAACGGCGCCGCTGCCAGCCGCATGCGTATCTTTCCAAAGCGTCCCCATGACTACTGCGCATGCGCGGCCTGGCAGCAAATATGTTGGGGGAACAGAGCCGCTGCCAGCCACTGCCAGCCGCTGCCAGCCGCTGCTAGCCGCTTCTGCGCATGCGCAGAAGGCCGTAGTCACCATTAGTAATGCGCATGCGCGCCATTGCAGCGGACGTATGGCGGCCGTTAGGAGCGCCGCATATGTGACCGGCCGTGTGGGGGGAGCCGCCGCATGTCACAGCAGGCGTGTGGGGGGAGTGGGATGGGGAGCCGTGACGTCACTTCCGTTTCACATTTCGCCCCCAACTCTCCCGTTTTACCTCATCAGAATAGGTGCCACTAAAGAAGTTTCACTTCAATATACATTTAGTATAGGTACCGGCTAAAATAGAGTTTACCTTGACGGTGTTAGCAGGCTTCAATCGCCTTTTTATCAGAAGATGCAACTGCTCTTTTGTTAATAGACTTGAGATCAAAATGTAGAATTTCACCAATAAATTGTAAGACAATTTGGGAGGAGCCCAGGATTTGTGTATTTGTTTTCCATAAATGTAAAGTCAATCTTTTTCCTATCTGCATGTTCCACACATGTTCTGTTTTTTTTTTTTATAACTCAAATTTTATTGAAGATTACCATCATACAATAAAACATACATTTGTCTTCATATGAGATAACAATGTTATACCGTAAAATATGTACAGTATGTAACAAAGTGCAAATACAGAAACAATAAAGAAGGGGAGGGGGGGGGAGAGTCAGTCTGTCCTCCTCTCGATCCACACCTTGTTCCTATACTGAATGTTTTTCAATTTCCGGGGCTCTAGTCGGTTCCCTCAGCGTGGCCTGATCCTCTGCTTTCTAGCCTATTTCTTTTTCTAGGTCTCAAGTGTCACTTTTCTGTCGCCTTTGAGTCAGCGGAGGACATGCTTCTAATACTATCATAGCAAAATTGTAGCACCTTTCACTCCAGAGATTGTTTGTGCTAACCACATGATCCAGACTTTTAGAAATTTAGTGCCAGTATCATTAACCAAACTCGTTAATTTTTCCATCTGAACCAAATTCTGTTTCTGATTGAGGTAATACTTGGGATTTCAGTCTGTTTCCACAATACTGCGATCTCGCAAATCCGTCACTGTTGTGAAATGTGCTACTAATTCATTTTGTGTTCTGGGAAGTCCCTCAGCCAGCCTGTTCAAAAGGAACAGCCAGGGGTCCAATGGGATTGTGAGGCCTAAGATCCTCTGTAGCCAATCTCTAATTTTCTCCCATATGGGCAGCACCCGAGGACAGGACCACAGCATATGTAAGAGATCCACCTCCCCTCCGCAATTGCTTTGGACACAATGGGAAATAGCCTGGTTTACATTTGGATAATTTCATCGGAGTGAGGTACCACCTCATTAAAACTTTATGTGCATTCTCCCTTAACGTCGTGCATATAGAACTTTTGGCCGAGGCTGTGAATATCTCCACCAACCCCCCCTCCTCTAGGGTTTCCACTAGATCCTGTTCCCATTGTGCTACATAACTCAATTTCCTAAATAAGCCGCCCCCGAACAGACTACCTCTCCGTATAGCCGTGATATAAGTCCCTTTGTTTCTGTTTTTGAAATACAGAGTTTTTCTTAAGGTATTTAAGGTATGAACAATACTAGTTTTACTAATAATTCTAATATTTACACTGCAATAGGTAACCCCTCTCATTTACCTCAGACTAAAACCTAGTGCTGTGGCCTTTCCTGTACAAAATCGAATACTTGGTACAATTTAATCGTGTTCTTGTCTGATCGATTATACATATATACAGGGGGAGGTATGGTGTGTATCACACCAATTACAAAAAATCTCAACAGTGCCTCCAATGCACCACCTGTCTCCTGATGCTGTGCAGATGTCTCCATTCTCACAAGTCTGTGCTTCCAGTCTCACAATTGACCTGCACGTTTCCCTTTAGCGAGCATCTGCCTGGCTCTTAACTACAGTACCACCAGTCAGTCATGATATTCCTCAGGATTCACCAACTCTGCCAGTGACTCTTAAAGATCTGTTCCCTTAGTACCGCCTCTCCAAAGTCGAAACTGATTGGCTGAGGCCCTGTCCATCACATCACATCCTTCTGCACCGGAAGTGGCTCTCTGATGCAGCAAAGCAAGCTGGGAGTTGTAGTTTCCTATTACAGCCAAGGGGCTGTGTATGTGTCAGCTGCATACATCTTACAAGGGGTTACATCCTCCCCCTACTAAAGAAATTGATATCCCTATCTATCTTGTAAGGAACATCTTTCTCATAACATTCTAGCCTAAAAAATGCCTTCTCTCTAGGTACATAATATCAAGACACAGTGGAACTCATACAATATAATTCTCCCATACAGCAGCACTAGTGCACGACATTCTTCTATCCCTCTTAGGCTCACCCAGGTCTAGTGTCATGGGGACCACCCAGTTAGCCACACTAACCATGGGGATTTCTGTCTCTGTCGACACTCCAGGAAAATCATAGGTCAATCTCATGGGTGGCATTATCTCCCTACTGGAGTGTGGTGAGTACACCTGTGGTGCCACTGTTATACAACCTTGCTGTTTAGGGAGGGTAACAGAGACTTATCCCTGTTTAAATAAAGCAGCCTCGAAGCTCTGAGAATCCAGAAGAGAGAGAATTAATTGCAGCCACTCCATTAACTAGTCTCCGAGAGAGTAGATGGTGTGGATGGAGCACAGCTTCAGACGCCCTGCAATGTGAGGCAGGGAAAAACAAAACCAGGCCACTCCGTGTAGTATCAAAAAAGAAATGTATTAAGCCAGAAAACACATACAGGGACAAAAATAGGACGCGTTTCGTACAATAGTATTTTATCAAGGTGAAGCAAGAGTGCAATAATAATCCATTTATACCCACCTTAGGCACTTCTAGTCCAATGGGCTGCGGCGTCATCCGTCGACAGCTGCAAGCAGTTGCGGCTGAGTGACGCATACTCCCAAGGAACAGAGTGCATCAGGTAGTACGCTGGGACTGCCACGTGACCTCCGTCGTGCCAAAAGGGTGACGTCATCAGCGTCATCTTAGAAAAAGATATTAAGGCTTCACAAATACATCTAGCCAAGTTTTCCAAAATGGAAGGATTTAGAGCATTGGACACTAATTTGGCCAAGTCAGTCAAAGATTTTGAAAAAGATATCTTAGAAAAGAAACAACAAAAGTTTGAACGAGATAGGCTTGATTACGAGCGCAACCAAGTATACGTATGGGAAAGGTCTACACCCAACAGAAGGTCCAGTCGCACTACACACCCTACTCACTCTACACCAGAGGACAAAATTAACAACCCATGGGCAAAAAAATCTATCTTAAAAACCAAAGCAGATTCTGACATCTCGGATACAGAATATCTGGGTCATACAGTCTCCTTCTTTAATGCACAAGATGAAGATAATACACACTCTGAGATAGAAGCACCTAAGGAACAACGCCCTTTTTGGGAACGCAGACAAAGGGATAGATCATTAGAACATAAACCTCGTCCATCCACCTCATCTGAACATACAGGCCAAACAACAGCTTCAAAAAACTTAAAAGAACAAGACGGGGCAAGAAAACCAAAAACTCAATACAAGGGAGTACCCTCCAAAAGAAAGAAGAATTTTTAGGAGAAGAAAATGCAGTTATCAATATTTCAAATGTGACATTGACAAACGATGAACTGTCATTACTCAATAAGGGCATGGGCTTTGTGCCAGATACCAATTTCGACCTTTTTCATACAATGGTAGATTTAAACAAATTTATAAGAAAATGTACATTGAAAAAATTCTTTAGCAATAAGAAAAATAGCAGCGAGGATCAATTTGTTAACACTGTATCAGTCTCACCTGAATGTACTATTGACAATGTTGATACATACTCTTCAGATGTTGCAATGTATGAATCTAATTTTGTTCAACCTGTCATTTTCTCATTTAAGGAACAATGTCTTATCCAGGACCTAGAGGACCTAGACACTAACCCCATATCTGACTCTGATTATCAGTATAACTTTATGGGAAGATCCAACTCAGGTCTTAAAAAACAATCATTATTCTATCCCACCTTTGTCAAAGGTAAACACCTATCCACTTTTGAAAACCTAGTGGAAAGAGACCTAAGATTATTACAAAAAGGTTTCTCCTTTGATACAGGTTATTGTGATACCAAAAATAAGAATCTTAGTCCTGATGAATGTATAGCTCTAAATAATCTAAAAAGAAACAAATCTTTAATAATAAAAAATGCAGACAAGGGGGGTGCAGTGGTAGTGCAGCATAGGGATGACTACCTCAAGGAGGCTTTGCGCCAACTTCGAGATGTGTCTTCCTATGCTGTACTGCCATCTGACCCCACCATAAGATATCAGAGAGAACTTAAACATTTGTTAGATTTGGGCTCAATGCTAGGAGTCCTGAACGACAATGACATGGATTTCCTGTACAAGCCCTCCCCTGTCACACCCGTGTTTCACCATCTCCCGAAGATTCATAAGACATTGGTCTCCCCACCTGGGAGGCCAATAGTCTCAAGTATTGATTCTCTGGGAGATGGTGTCTCACGATATGTGAATCATTTTCTCCAACCCATGGTACAACAGCTCCCGTCCTACATTAGAGACAGTGCTCACTTAATAAATACACTGGATGACTTTAAATGGAAAAGCAATTTACTCTGGGTGACATTAGACGTTACGTCTCTATACACCGTTATATCCCACGAACATGGTCTGACAGCTGTGGATTATTTTTTAAACAAATCTGATTTATCACCAGCACAAAACACTTTTATTTTGGATGCTATTCACTTTTTACTCACTCACAACTTTTTTCTGTTCAATGGGGTTCATTATCTCCAGACACGTGGAACGGCCATGGGGACAAGTTTTGCCCCCTCATACGCCAACCTCTTCATGGGTTGGTGGGAGCTGTTCCACGTGTTTGGAGATCTGAACATTTATAGGGAGCACATTTTATTCTATAAGAGGTACATCGACGATTTGTTGTTTGTTTGGGAGGGTGATGTCACCACTTTGCACGAATTTATTTCAGCACTTAACACCAACAACTTTAATCTAACTTTCACATATTCGTTTCATTTACAACACATTAATTATTTAGATCTCTGTTTGTATGTAGACACTACACTGAACATCCAGACCACACTATATCGGAAACCCAATTCCAGAAATACATTTCTGAGACCTAGTAGCTGCCATCCCCCAAATATGTTCCGTGGAATACCCAAGAGTCAATTCATCAGAGCTCGGAGGAATTGCTCGAGTGAGTCTGACTATAACATTCAGGTGAAGGACCTATATTCTAGGTTTCTTAAACGGGGTTACAAAGAAGCAGATCTGGACAGATCACTCAAGGAAGTGTCAAATCTAGACAGAAGTTTATTACTGAGGAAAGAACAAAGACCAAATAGGGATAACATTAGCCCCTCATTCATTACCCCATACAGTAAACAAGCACCAATAATTAAAAATATCCTAAAAAAACACTGGAATGTGCTGACCCTGGATCCAATATTGAAACCATATATTATCTCGGGTCCAAATGTTGTATACAAACGAGCAAAAACTTTGTCCAATAGCCTTTCTCCTAGTCTCTTTGAATTTAATGAAGGAAAAAAAGCAGCACTCAATTTACCTTTGGGTACATACACTTGCACACGTTGCAAAGTATGTCCAAAAATGAAAAAAAGCAAACAATTTTGTTCATTTAACTCTGGTCTAAGTTATAACATTAAATCCTTTTTGAACTGCAACTCCACATTTGTTATTTACCTTCTACAGTGTGGATGTGGCCGACAATATGTCGGGAGAACAACCAGAGCTTTAAAAATCAGAATTCTAGAGCATTTACGTCTCATACGAATGGGTGATCAGAACCACCCGGTATCCAATCATTTTCATAACTGTTCACTAGGCAATGTTAATTCTTTTTCATTTCAAGGAATTGAACAAATACCTGTCCTTCCAAGAGGCGGTGACAGGATCAAATATCTAGATAGACGTGAATCCTATTGGATTTTTACCTTAAAAACCAGAATACCCCTGGGGATGAACACAGAATGGGATTTAAGCCACTTTTTATGATTACTGTTATCATCAAATACTCTTATTTTACAATATTATTATTGATCAACCAATTATCATTTTAAATAAATTGGTCACAGAAAGATCCTTATTGTTCAAAGTTAGAATAGGGACTTTTTTTTATTATTGAGCTAATTATGCAATCCCAATCTGTGTTCATTTCTTATATCAAGATATAGAATCTAATATCGGGTAACATATGTCTCCTATCATAGATGTAATACTAATTATATATGCATATAGTACTTCAAGTTTTCCATTTCTATGAATTGTTTTGATCATTATACTATATGATCATATTTACATCTATTCTGCAAGCTTCCATGAACTAGCAAGGTTCTGTTTTTGTCCCAGGTATGGTTATATTATACTGATTATATCTTGACTCATTATGAATCCTTAATATCTTGATTCATTATAAATCCTGATAATGTACTGCATATTGTATGTATATATGAATATATACTATGTTCCTTTACATAGATATATATACCTATACTGGGAATCTATGATTTATTAACTTAACAAATTTCTTGCCTAGATCCGATTTATGGAATTGTTTAGTAATGCCTCCTTTGGCGTTTTTATATTCTATGTTGATATTTTATGTGTCACTAATAAAGTTGTATATTGTGAAAAAAAAAACAAAAAAAAAACTACAGAGATCACGTGACGTATCGCAACCAATTGAGATGGACGTTGCGTCAGCGCGTCTGGCCTACGTGCCGCACGCTGATGACGTCACCCTTTTGGCACGACGGAGGTCACGTGGCAGTCCCAGCGTACTACCTGATGCACTCTGTTCCTTGGGAGTGTGCGTCACTCAGCCGCAACTGCTTGCAGCTGTCGACGGATGACGCCGCAGCCCATTGGACTAGAAGTGCCTAAGGTGGGTATAAATGGATTATTATTGCACTCTTGCTTCACCTTGATAAAGTACTATTGTACGAAACGCGTAGGTGCGTTCCACTTGTCCTATTTTTGTCCCTGTATGTGTTTTCTGGCTTAATACATTTCTTTTTTGATACTACACGGAGTGGCCTGGTTTTGTTTTTCCCTGCCTCACATTGCAGGGCGTCTGAAGCTGTGCTCCATCCACACCATCTACTCTCCTGGACTTCTCATCGATGGATTGCACGCTACTGATTCGGAGAGTGCCCCCTGGATGAGCAGGTAAAGTGCCAAAGTGCCTTATAAAATCCTGCTGCTCAATGGACTTAGCTCCTTTCATTTAACTCCTAAGGGTAATCTATGTGTACATCACGGTGGTTGTCCCAACTGACTCCACTTGTCACTCAACCCTTTAGTTGTTATTACAATACTGAGGGGGCACTCCTTATCGTCAGACCACCAAGCTTATGGTCTTATCTACAATTATGTGCATGAAGCTACCGGTTCAATTCTGAGCACCACATACACCACGTTTCTCCTCCATTAACTAGTCTCCACCTGGACTAATGAGAGCTCTGTAAAAAGTCTCATGTGAGACACAAGAGAAATATTCCTTACCTCACATTTGGGCTAACAGAAAGAGAGCAGAGAAGCCTGCACACAGAGACTGTCTTGAGCACAAA